>NW_027311937.1:0-137500 GCF_040954645.1 Diabrotica undecimpunctata | reverse complement strand
TTAACTGTAATCGTGTCGGCGCATCCTTAGAGCAAGTTGAATTCACAGTGGATCATGTCAAACAACACTTAACTAAACTTCGCACAGCCGCTTCGCCCTGTTTAGATGGTTTAACACCAAAACTGTTAAAAAGGTGCGCAAACACGCTTGCAATACGCTTAACGTTAATTATGCAAATTTCTTTCATCCAGAACTCCTTACCCCCTAGTTGGAAATTAGCTTCCGTTACCCCTATTTTTAAAAAAGGCAACAAACTCGACCCCAACAATTATCGTCCGATTAGCTTGCTGCCAGTAGTTGCCCAAGTTATGGAAGCCATTATCTTCGAGGAGATGACCAAATTCCTTCTCCAGGAACATGTTATTCCAACACAACAACATGGATTTGTCTCTGGTCGCTCTACTCTAACCAATCTCTTACATTGTGTGAACGACTGGACGTCATCCCTTAACAGTTCGCAGCCGGTCGACATTGTTTATCTAGATTTCTCTAAAGCCTTTGACCCTGTACCTAAGCGCAGACTTCTTCTTCTTCTTAAAGTGCCCTCGCCTCAATGGAGGTTGGCTACTACAATTTTCAGCCCTGTCCATTGTCGGATGTTTCTGAGCCACGATAGTCTTTTCCTTCCTAGGCCTCTCTTTCCCTCGATTTTTCCTTTCACTATAAGTTGGGCATATTGGTACTTATTATTTCTCAGTATGTGGCCTAGGTATGATGTTTTTCTAACTTTTACTGTGTTAAAAAGTTCTCTTTCCTTGCCTATTCTATGCAGCACTTCTTCGTTTGAGGTATGCGATGTCCATGAAATTTTGAGTATTCTCCGGTAGATTCACATTTCAAAGGCCTCCAATTTATTTACGGTTGATGTTTTAAGGGTCCACGTTTCAACTGCATATAGAAGAGTCGACCAGACGTAGCATTTTGATAAACGTAGTCGAATTTCGAGTTTTATTCGAGAATCACAAAGCAGTTTTTTTATTTTTTCGAAAGATTTTCTGGCCTTTTCTATTCTCGATCTTATTTCTAGGTCAGGATTTAGGCTGCTATCGATCCAACATCCCAGGTACTTAAATCTATTGACCTGTTCTAAAATGTGCCCATTTATTGTGCAAGGTTGAGGTAAGTTTTGGTTTTTTCGGATTGACATCACTTTGGTTTTTTAATGTTTATTTTCATACCAAATTGCTCACAGGTCGAGTTGGTCTTGTCTATGAGTCGTTGTAGACCTAAGTCGGAATCCGCAATTAACACTGTATCATCGGCGTATCTGATACTGTTGATATTTACGCCATTCACATTGACTCCATCCTTGGAATCCTCCAATGCTTCTTTAAATAGAAACTCGGAGTAAAGATTAAACAGCAGAGGCGACAGAACACATCCTTGTCTAACTCCCCTCCTAATTTCTACTTCTGCGGATGTGGAACCTTCGATCCTAACTCTGGCGTTTTGGTTCCAGTACAAGTTTTTTAAGAATTTGATGTCTTTTCCATCTAAACCGACTTCTTGTAAACGTTCTAATAGTAGGTCGTGTCTTACTCTATCAAATGCTTCTTCGAAGTCTATAAAACATATAAATATATCTTTCTGTTGGTCGTAGCATTTTTGGACGAGAGCTAGTAAACTGAACAGGACTTCTCTCGTTCCCATGCCGGCTCTGAATCCAAACTGATCGTCTCCGATGATTGTTTCGCACTTTCTATAGATACGATTATGTACGATTTTTAGTAGGACTTTTACTGCATGACTCATAAGGCTTATCAGACGGAACTCATTGCAGTGTTGTGGGTTTCGGTTTTTTGGTAGTGGGATGAATATTGACTCCAGCCAATCTTGGGGTATTTTACCTGTACCGATACCTGTATGATTACCTGTATAAATGCGATTGAATAAAAGGACAAATATTTCGATATTTTCTTCGCTGATTAATTTTAACGTTTCTGGGTATATTCCGTTTGGACCTGTGCTTTTATTTGTTTTAAGATGATTAATTGCATTTATGATTTCAGATTTCAGAATTGTTGGCCCTTCGTTGTTATTTTCCAATCTTGGTTCTTCTCGTATGTCGTGAAAAAGAATTTTAATATAGTTTTCCCATTCTTTCAGTTTATCTTCCATTGATTCTAGCAGTTTGCCATCCGTGTTCAGCATGGTGTGAAAAGTCGTTCTCTTGGTAGTCGATGTAAACTCTTTTACCTTTTTATATAAATTAAAAAAATCGTGCCTTTGTTGTAGTTCTTCTATTTCCACGCATTTTGTTTCCAGCCATTTCTCTTTTGCTTCGGTTTTTTTTTCGAATTATTCTATTTAGTCTTTTGTAGTCTCCGTCCTTGTCATTTTTTCCTTTGGATTCTCTTCGTTTGTTCATTAATTGTAAAATCTCTTCTGTTATCCATTCCTGTTTATTATTTCTAGGTGTTACTTTTAGATGTTTTTCCGTTACATTGTTCATTTGTTCTTTAATAGTTTTCCACAGAACGTTTATGTCATCGTACTCGCTAATTCTATTGTGGTCGATATTTCCTAAATTTTTGTTTAATTCTTTATTTACTGTCTGATGTATGGTGTCGTTTTTCAATAATTGGATGTCTAATAGTTGGTGTTGAGGTTTTTGTTTCTTTATTAGTTTCCATCGTGCGCGAACTTTTGCAACAACAGGATTATGATCGGAATTAATGTCAGTTCCAGGATATGTTTTTGCACTGATGATTGCATTGTGAGCATTGTGTGCAGACTTCTACATAAGCTAGAACACTACGGAGTTCGCGGTACTTTACTTCGTTGGATAAATGATTTTCTGACAGACCTATATTACAAAGTTAGAGTTGGCGAATCTTTCTCACAGGACAGGTTAGTGGAAAGTGAAGTGCCTCAGGGTTCTGTCCTTGGACCTCTGCTGTTTACGGTTTACACCAGCGATGTTCCTTATTATGTCTCAAGTAAAATATCGTTCTACGCTGATGACACAAAAATATATGCCAATCCAATCACAAACCAGCTAACCCTCCAAATGGACTTGGACTCTATTTTAACTTTTTGCTCCCAGTGGTTACTACCCTTAAACGCGGAAAAATGTGTAGTGCTTCGAATTGGTAAAAATAACCTACTTGTGCCGTACTTTATTAACAAGCAGCCATTAGATTCTGTGTTTTCGTATAACGATCTTGGTGTTATCATAAACAGCAGCCTAACTTGGTCTGACCATATTACCTCTATTTGTAAACGTGCGAACTCCAGACTGTATCTTATTCGGAGATATTTTTCGAGAGTTTCAATGCAATCATTCTGTAAACTTTACACTCTGTACGTAAGACCCATACTTAAATACACTGGACCAACGTGGTATCCTGATCTGGTTCGAGCCAAGACTATGTTGGAAAACGTCCAAAGAAAAGCCACTCGAATTTCTTTGGGACCGAGAAGACCTTCTTATGCAGAAAGACTTAGTATGGCTAACCCAACTTCTTTTGAACTTCGCCGACAACATAGATACTTAATTACAACTTTTAAAATACTAAAATTCAATTTTGGAAATCTCTATGAAATGTTTATCATTAATCAAGATGAATGCCTCAGATGTCACAAGTTCAAACTGAAGAAAGAAAATTTTTCTACAAGATCGAGGCAGAACTTTTTACCAAATAGAGTTTTTGAGTGCTGGAATAACCTTAACGATATCATTGTCTCTGTTCCCTCTACCAACTCGTTCAAAAGCAGACTTAACCGTTTTACATAACAGTTAAAATATTATTTTTCTTTTAAACCAAGAATTGTAATTTTATTTCTTTTATTTGAAATTTTTGTCATTTACTAGTAGGTTATTAATGAAATTTCTTTGTTTTTGGGCATAATAGGGACTTAGTTCCCTTAGTTCTGCCCTCGCTTATGTATAATAATAATAATAACATGATGTAAGGGTACACCATAAAAAATCGCTGCTAGTGCTCTTCATATCAAACATCAGCCAAAAAAGTTTTTTAAGAATCAGTAAACGGGTGGATGAGTGGATGTATTAGACAGACAGAGAGGAGAAAAAAAAACAATATAATGATGGTAGATTGGCTCTAGGGAATGAGAAGTTTGAAGCTCAGTAAAAATTAGAAAAAGAAAAGTTAGAAGAAAGAAATAAATTATTAAAACAACAACATAAAGAAAATATAGAAGAAAAGAGAGAGAGCAATAGATTAATAAAAGAACAAAATTAATTGTTAAAAAAACCACAGAGTCATTAGAAAAAAAAATGTAGATAAATTTGAATTGTATTTTTTTTTAACATTTATTTATACAATAGGATAACAACTTGAACACAATCAAATTTGAGTTAACTCTTGTACTTGACTTACAAACATGTACTTCCCATAATACAAAACTGAATATTGTATCATATGAAGCACATATTTTTAAGGTGAGTGTTAAGATCTTAAGAATTTAAACCAATACAACGTCGACGTCATAAGACACCAGTAAAGACAACAAAAAGACAAGAACAAGAAGTCATTCCAATTCCAATATCGAATGTGAAAAGCATAATTATTCAGTTTATATTTTTATGTATTTAAGTTTAACCCAGTTAAGGCCACCGTCCTTTCAAAAGACCTCGCTACAAAGATGCCTGTAATTTAATTATTTTGCTAGTTATTAAGAGATGGAGTGCTGTTTCGTGTAACAAGAAAACCTTTGTCTTTGACACCTTGACGACGGCACCTCAAAACGCTGTCATTAGTCAGAACCGAGAGCAACTTTTTATTTATTTTAAGTGTAACTGGATTTAAATTACAAAAAAAAATTGTATTAACTTTTAACATGTTGTTTTTTTACATTTGAATGACATTTGAAACGTGTACCACCGGTGGTACATGACGGCTGTAATGAATAATTATTTACTGGAGCCGACATGTACCACCGTTGGTACACGGAAGAATGTGTCTATAAAATAGCTTTTTGTTCCAGATTAGCCAGTAGAAATGTAGTCTAGAGGGAAAAAAATAATTGCGTTGGTCTCCGCCGACACAGAAAATAACGAAGAAAAACATGAAAATCCTCAAGCCGCTACTTCTACGCCACTACAAAATGTTGAACCTTCAGCAACATTATCCCAGAACATAGAGCCACTAGTGTATCCTTCCACATCAGCTGCTGTTTCTGTTACCTCTTCGGAAGAATCTGATCCCTTCGCAGATTCAGAACCTTCGCAGATTCAGAACAATCTTATGTTCCCAGTGATAGTGGCCAAGAGGAATCAGACGTCGAGCCATCTAGGCAAAACTCTGATGAAGAAGTAGATGCAGTGACTGCTCAGTCAGATAATGAAATATTTATGCAGAATCGTGGTAAAGAAAGTGACACATGGAGTGCATGTGAACACATTCCAGTGAGTTTTCAGTTCTCTGGACAGAGTGGTGTAATTGTAGACACTATAAACTTGGCGAAACCATGTGACATTTTCAGAGAGTTTGTAACAGATGAAGTACTTGATGTGATTGTTTCAGAGACAAATCGTTTTGCGGAGCAATATTTGAGATCCCATGTACTGCGTCCCCGTTCAATGTACCGGAAGTGGAAAGAAACAAATCGTAATGCAATAAAAAAACTCATCGGCATAATTATAATTATGGGCATAAATCATTTACCCAAAATGCGCTTATACTGGAGTAGCAGTGAAATGTTTGGTAACAAACTTATTCAACAAACTATGACACGTGACCGATTCGATACACTGTTGAAATGTTTACACTTTGCGAATAATAAAAATCCTGCTGTCAGTAGTGATCGATTGGGCAAAGTAAAAAATGTTGATCTCATCTGTAATCAATTTAAAAAGACAGTTTCTCCTGGCGAACAAATTGTAATAGATGAGTCGATGGTGCCTTGGAGAGGCCGACTAGCCTTTCGACAGTATTTGCCTGCTAAATTCCAAAAATACGGAATAAAACTTTACAAAATTTGCACAACAGAGGGCTACACTTATGACCTTAGAATATATGCAGGGAAAAATAACCCGAATCCACCCATTACATCTTATGGACACACTTATGACATTTGTATGGACTTACTGCAAGGATTACTGAATGAGGGCCGAACGTTATATATAGATAACTTCTATACTAGCGTTCAGCTTTGTAGGTCTCTTCTAGAAGCTAAAACGTACGTGTGCGGCACGTTAAGATCAAATAAACGAGGAGTTCCAAAATCCGTTACTCAAAAAAAATTACGAAAAAGAGAGATTTACGGCGAACAAAATCATAACGGCGTACGTGTCGTAAAGTGGGTAGACAAACGTGCCGTTTTAATGATAAGCACTGTTCCAAGCCACATCTATGATCTACAGGCTACTGGAAAGCAAAATCGAAGACGAGAGGACATTCTCAAACCTCCTGTTGTGATTTCTTACAACAAAGCTAAAAAGGGGTAGATATATCAGATCAAATGTCTGCGTATTATACCTGTTTGAGAAAAAGCCTAAAATGGTATAAAAAGTATTTGTGGAAGTTGTTTTGAGCACAGCTATGGTGAACGCATGGATCATTTTCAATGACTCAAACCCAAACAAAAAACTTCACATGTTGGAATTTAGAGAACTAGTTGCACGTGAGTTATTGTCGGACATTTCTGAAACTATGGAAGCAGTAGAACCCACACGAACAAAGTCTCGTAGCAGTATGACTATTCATAAGCTAACAAAATACGAAGGAAAAGTGCGTGACAACCGCAAAAGGTGTGTCTCTTGTTACGACAAATTGCAGGAAGCTGCTGGTAGTGCTCATGCCAGAAAAAAAACTAAACGTGTAAATACTTTCTGTCAGGATTGTCCAACAAACCCTGTATTATGTTTAGAATGCTTTAATGAAAAACATAAAACGTAATTCATGTTAATTTTTTTTCGCTTTTGTTCTAATTTTCATATAATTAGTTTTAAGAAATATAAGAATAATAAGTTTTTTGATTTTCAATATTTGTTGTCATATTAGTTAGTAAGCTAAAGTTTTTATTTTTGTTCAGAATTATTTTAATTTTAATATTTTTAAATTGGAAAATAAAAATAATTATTATTTTTGTTGTCCGCTCTCTATTGTCATGTTCTAATCATAATAATAACCGAGTGCGCCACCGGTGGTACACTGATGTACTTGTACCTTTTATATAGCTGAGGACTGAATATTGAAAGCTTCACTTAAATCTGGTTGATTTTATATGACGTTAACTCAATATATTACCATGTACCACCGGTGGTACACGACGGCTACAAATAATATACAGCATGTACCACCCGTGGTACACGTCGTCGCCAAGGTGTTAAGTTAGTTAATGGACGAGATAGAAACAGAAACTAGACAGGATATCAACTACGAGTAGAGGCAGAGGTAGTCATAAATGATCCAAAACACCCTTACCAAATTCGATATAAATGAAGATAAAGACGACATTTGTCCAACTCTGAGATGAAGGGTAACGATGGGTTTTACACGAACGATTACGAAAATGTACCTTATGAAATAAAATTCAAAAGTAAGAAAAAATTTGAGGACAAAATTTTGGTATGGTGTGCAATTTCTGAGGCTGGCTTTATCTCACAGCCCTACATTGGTGTTGTTCGAGGCGAAGCCTTAAACGGAAATATTTATATTCAAAGATGTCTCTCTAAATTGCTTCAGTTTGTGAACACACATCATGCAAATGATCAGTCTTTTGGCCAGATCTTGCTTCATGTCATTACGCGAGGATCACAAGGGACTGGTACGAAACTAACAATATTACCTTTGTACCGAAAGCAGACAATCCCCCCAAACTACCTCAGGCTCATCCAATTGAAGAGTTCTGGGCAATATTAAGTCGGAAAGTCTATAATAACGGATGGGAAGCATAAAATCAGGAACAGTTAAGACGCCGCATATATACAAAAAGTAGAGAAATTGACGCCGAGGTCGTCCAAAGGATGATGCAATGTATCAGGGGAATTATTAGGCAAATCGAAAACTGAATTTTGTCTGTCATTTGAATTTTAATATATAATAAGGATAGTTAAGTTAAATTGTTGAATAATTTAATAAAAATATAAGATTATTGTGGTCAGAGTTACATGCTTTTGAAATTTTTCCAAAACTTTAGGACCATACGTTATGTGCAGAATAGTACAGACTTTTTTAATCCAACTAGAGGAATGGACAGCTAGTATAGGCTTCAAATTCTCCGTTACAAAGACAACTGGTATGGTGCTTACGAAAAAATCATCCATTACACCAGTCCTTTATATTCACAACAGCATCATTCCCTTCCAAAACTCCGTGAAATTCCTTGGTATATGGCTGGATCAACTTTCCTGGGAAAAGCACATACAACACTTGGCGCTAACATGCAACAGAAGATTCAATTTGCTTAAAACCGTATCAAATCGATTCTGGGTTTCCGACTTCTCTACACTACTCCTACTTCATAAAACACTAATTAGATCCAAACTAGATTACGGTTCAATTGTTTGTGCCTCCGCAACCAAGAGTACCCTAAAACCGTTAGATACAATGCACAATGCTGCACTTCGGATCGTTCTCGGAGCTTTTCACACTTCATCCATAGAAAGCTTATATTCCGAAACTGGAGAACCGTCATTGCAGTATAGGCGGGCACTTTTAACACTTTCACACGCTTCTTCTGTAGCTGCTAATAAGGATCATCCACTCGTCGAAACTACTTTTTCTAAAAATAATCTTGACTTTCTCTTTAATAAACCTCGTTCTGGAAAACCGTATTACCCACGAGTAAGATCAATTCTGAATAATTTTGACACAACAATCCCAGATGTATTTCACGGTAACATCCAACATACGACTCCACGGTTAATAAGCATCCCAAATTGCAATACCTCTCTAAGAGTTCTCAAAAAAAATGCGATAACAACATACTAATCAAAAACAAACTAAATGAGATTCTTGAACGAGACTAACTGCACAAACATCTTTACCGATGCCTCTAAGTCTAATGATGGCATTCGTTGTGGATTTGTTACTCCAACGTCTACTTTCAAATTTAAACTACCGCCTAGCTCAAGTGTTTTCACCGCTGAACTGTTTGCTTTGTACCGTACACTAAAACATGCAAACCTCTCAAGAATTTCAAAACCTCTCTCACCGACCCGCTCAGCTCTCTTTTCTCAATACAGCATCTTTATCATAAACAGCCATTGAAGCAACTAATAAAAACTGAACTACAAATCGCCCAAGAGAACAACATAACTCCTAAATTTATATGGATCCGATCGCATATAGTAATTATCGGCAATGAATAGGCAGACAGTAGTGCTCGTGATGCAGCAACAAGTTCGGAATCTGAATTAGTGCGTGAGAGTATACGTAAAGATCTCAAAACGTTTTTTAAACAAATAGTGATTGGTCAGTGGCAGCGCGAATGGTTTCTATCGCAATCTAAATTAAGCTCGCTAAAACCAGATACGCGACAGTGGAAAACTAGTGATAGTACACGGTTTATTCAAACGGTTCTAACGCGCCTACGTATAGGACACACTAAGATCATACACTCGTATTTAGATTCGGCCAGTGAACGCCCTCTGTGTGACTTATGTGCTACGCCTCTTACCGTCGTTCATTTGTTAATTGAGTGTCCAAAATACCATAGAGAACGTTCAATAAACAATATACCAAATACTCTACCAGATTTATTAGAAGAAAACTCTCACTTAAAAACCTTATTGAATTACTTAAGGTCAATTAATATTTTGTATCAGATTTAGGTAATTCGTTAAAATTTTATTTCTAAAATTGTTGAATATATGAGAACAAAATTTCTAGTAATGAGGGGAAATGCATGATCAAGTGGAGAAGGTACATCCACCCAAAAGAACATTAAAAAAATCAAATATTGCCAAAAATTTGAAACCGATTGGGAAAAGGAGCCAAATTTTAAGGGCTGGCTAAAAAGAGGAAAATCCAATGATGAATCATGTACTGCATGTAATAAAATAATAAATATAGGTGTTACTGGAAAAACGATATTATTGCGTAATAAAGAAAGTATAAGCTCGATCAAAAAACAACAGACATTGACCAGCATTAATACGAAGAAGACCATATGAAGACAAAGACGATGATATGAAGACCATCTAAACGCATTTAGCATTTACCAAAATTAATTCAAAAAATCTGTCGTGACTCAAAAGTAGCCAAAAATATTAAATATGGTCTAACTAAATATTCAAATTTTGAAAACGAATAAATTTTCCATAATTATTGATGAGTCAACAGATAGATCATGCACCAAGCATTTGGCATTAGTATGTCGATATTTCGATGGTGAAAGGTAATATATTTTCTTGTATTTTTGAGTCATGTGTTAAACTTAATATATGATATTTTAGGATTGCTGATACCTTTCTAATATTGCGGCCATTGAAAGACGCTAGATCGCAAGATATTTTTGAAAAAATGATTAATTATTTTAAGAACAAACAAATACCCTACAAAAAAACCTCATAGGCTTTGCCTCAGACGAAGCCAATGTTATGACCGGAAAACACAATTCCGTTATGAGTCATTTAAAAGAAAAATTACCGAATATTTTTTAATGGGATGCATATGCCATAGTTTTCATTTATGCGCGTCTGCAGCATGCGAATTACCTACGGGAGTTGAAGAATTAGTCAGGGACATTTATAATTTTTTTCTAACAATCAAAGCGCATAGAAATTTTAAAAGAATTTCAAACCTTTTGAAATACAAAAATTCATAAAATTTTACATCCAGCGCAAACTAGGTGGCTCTCTCTGGAAAATGCTCTGGTATGATGCGTTAACTTTATTTTTTGTAGACCGGGTAGTTAGTGAAAGTGTACTTGCAGCAGAAACAATTTTGACGCGTTGCAAGATCCTCTAACAAAGTGCTTTCTACAATTTTTAGAGTTTGTTCTACCACTTTTTAACAATATGAATAAAGAAATGCAGTCCGCCAAGCCCAAAATTTATAGATTATATTTACAATTATCTTCAATATATAAAACCATTTTAAAAATTTTTAAAAGACAAATTATTTCTATGGAAAAAATAAATTTTAGAGATCCGCACAATTTTTTAACATTAAATGAGATTTATTTGGGTGCTAAAATGTACTCTTCTGAGCAAAATATAACTAGTGAACAAAAGCATATTCTTCGAACACGGTATTTAGACTTTTTTATTAAAAGTTGTACCCTAATTAATGAAAGGTTCAGCTTTACTGATATTTTAAAAAATCTGGTAATAATTGATCCATCACATGTAACCACAGGTTCTTTTAGTAGCATCATGCCATTAGCGCAACACTTTCTTAATTTAGTACAGCCGTGTGAGTTGCAAAAACTGAACAACAAATGGAGACTACTTCGAAATACAAAAATTGATGCGAACATTGAAGATATATGCGAATATTGGTATAACTCATAACACCACCCGTCATCGTGCCTGACCCGTGAGCTGTCGGTATGTCTACGATTGTCGCTGTCGTGAACAGTGAGGTTCTTCTAATCGTATTGTATTGTATGATTTTAACCTGATTCACGATAACTGCATCAGATTAACGACTAAAAAGTGTGTTTTTTTTGCTCTTTTGTATATAGAAACAATGAATAGTGTAAATAATATTTGTGAAAATAATACAGTCAGTGACAGAAATAATGTACGAAAAGGCAAGAAACGTGTACGGCACGATAGCAATCATAAGTGAGTTGAACGTAAAACACAGAGGAATGCTGGGAAGGAGTATCTGACAAGTAAAGGCAAGGTTATACCCGGAAAGACTTTTAAGAATACAACTTGTGGGAGTGTAAAACGCTGCAATAATTTTGTTAGTGAATCTCTGGTTTTTGGAGTTTGGGAGATTTTTCTCGTCAAAATGCTTATATTTCGGGACTTGTCCAGCGAGTTTCAGTACAACAACGCCGCCCGAATGAGCATACCGAGGCATCAAAGGGACCAAAATCTGTAACATACAAGTACGTTGTAAATGTAAAAATCAGAGAGTGTCGTAGTTTGTAAGAAGTACTTTTTGGATACTTTTAATATCTCAAACGGAAGACTTCAAAGGCTCTTAAAAAAAGAGGAACTGGGTAAGCCTCCGGGCGAAGATCTCCGTGGAAAAAAACCTGTGTGCTAACAAAACATCAGATGACGCTCTAAATGTTATTATAGAACATATTGAACTATTTCCTCGATATAATAGTCATTACACTAGGGCTCATAACCCAAACAGAAAATACTTAAGCCCTGAGCTCAACATTAGGAAACTCTACAATCTATATCTACGGTAGTGCGAAGGCAAAGGTATGCCCACAGAAAAAGTGGTTAAGGAGCACATCTACAGAGACGTGTTTAATAAATAATTTAATTTGTCTTTCCACGCACCTAGGAAGGACACGTGTGCACGTTGTGATAAGTACAAACTTTTAGTTGCAGTTTTACCTGATGGGCCAGAAAAAAATTCTCTGGAAACGAAACACCAGCTGCATTTGCGAAAAGCTGAAAAAGCAAGAATGTCTTTGCAAGAAGACACACACACATTTGATCTCGAGAAAGCCCTGGCGTTTCCCAAGTTCTCTACCTTGGTCGCTTATTATAAACGTAACATGTACGTGTATAACTTTGGGATTCACCACACTGCAACCGGCCAAGCGTTCCTGTACACATGGGATGAAACTATTGCGTCCCGTGGATCTCAAGAAATTGGTTCGTGCCTCATGAAACACATCGAACTTCACTGTGCCGACACTAAACACATCATTGCATATAGTGACGCATGCACGGGCCAAAATCGAAATAAAAAGTTGTCACTGATTTGGAATGCTATAGTTGAGGGTGACAACAGTGTCACTAAAGTAGATCACAAATTTATGGTGTCTGGCCATTCGTTCTTGCCCAACGATAGGGACTTTGCGCTCACTGAAAGGACAGCAAAACCAACTTTAATATACACGCCACAAGATTGGATACGAATAATACGTAATGCAAGAAAAAACAAGTTTTATGTATACGAAATGCAGCGAGATGATTTTTGGTCCACTCAAACGTTGGAAAAGTCTGTCACAAAACGAAAGATGAACGCCGATAAAATGCTTTTTAGATGGTTACAAATTCAGTGGCTACAGTTTGGCAATTCCCACAAAGTAATTTTGTACAAGGAAACCTTGAGTGATATTGAGCAATTTAAAAGTTTGGATTTGAAGAAATCAGCCAAAGGAAGACCCCGCACCTCTTTGTCAATGGACCAACTGTCTTATTCTCCCAGGCCAGTTACTTCAGCAAAGAAGAAGGATATGCTAGAACTTCTTCAGTGGATTCCACCTGTTCAGCACCAGTTTTTCATTGATTTAGTAACGGTTGATGTGGGACGTTTGTCTGACTATGAAGAACATGAAGATTAATATTGTTTTTTTAATACGAATTTTCTTAAAATACCTATTTACATTTGTTTAGTAGCAATATTCATTTCTGTTTCTGTTAGGTAATTTTCCTTTAAACTTCAAATTTGTTCTTTGTTCAAATTATAAAATAAACTTTTACAAAAATTGTCGTATTTTTAAACTGAAAGGTAAACTGAAAGAAAATTGCATACACTTTCAATAGAATCAATAATACAAACAAAAAACGTACAGTGTCATACAAGCTCTTAAGTGGAAAAGTGGTATAACTCATTGAGTTATACCAGTTTCTGCTAAACTCGCCACAAATGTTTGTTGGTGAAATGGTATTCTGGAAGTAACATCTAATTACATGGGAACAACAAACTTCAATCATTGTAATTCGGCATCCCATATAAATTTCAACAAATTCTTGTCAAGAATCCGTCACAACTGGCTCCGTAAGTATTACTGAGATTTTTTAGTTCGTTAACATGCAAAATCTGTCTTTACCAAAAGTTAAGTTATATGCGGTTATACCACTTTTCCTCTGAGCGGCTCATGTAATCCTCCCATTTTCAAATCTTTCTACAGTTGCGTCATTCTTCATCTTAAAATTTTTTGGTACGAAAAAACCATTTTTAAATATTTAGTACAACGATGGCCTTTATTTTCATCCCTATTGGTTCGAATTTTATTATCTTGAATAAATCCACATTTTCAACCATTTCTGCAGTTGCGTCATTGTGCATCTGAAACAAGATCTAAAATAACGTGTATTTTAATAACAACCCAACTATGCTGTAGTGTCACAGCACATAGTTACAGTGCTGTCGTTCTTATATTATCTGTACATAGTATTTTAGAAGTTAATAACGCAATAAACAGGACTTGACAAAATTTGCAGTTACGTCATTCTTCTTCCCGACCGACATTATGTATTTTTTTATTAAACTTATTTTACAATTTCATTATTCTTTAGACAAAATGCCACCGAAACGATTATCAACTTCGGAGACTGATAAAAAGAGATGACGAAAATCAGTCCGCTAGAAACTAAACTAGAAGTATTACGTCGTATAGAAGCTGGAGAGAAAAGTTTTGAAATTTGCAAGACAATGGGACTTGCAAAATCTACCATTCAAACTATTCGCGATAAAAAAGAACACATTAAAGCACATTTGCAGTCGGCTGCACTTTTAAATATCTCGAGATTAACACGCCAAAGAAACTGGATTATGGAAAAAATGGAAAAACTGTTGATTATATGGATTGAGGACAATAACAAACGAAGAGTTCCAATGAGTCAAATGATTATCCAGGAAAAAGCTCGAAAAAGTATTTTCGAAAATTTGAAGAATGAAGATCTCAATAGATCTGCTGAAGATATCACATTTCAAGCAAGCTGAGGATGGTTTGAAAATTTTAAAAATAGATTTAGTTTGCATAATTTGAAAATAAAAGGTGAAGAAGTTAGCTCTGATGAGGCCTCATGTAAGGAATATCCCAACATTTTAAAGGAAATTATGGAAAGAGGTGGTTACAAACCTGAACAAGTGTTTATTGGAAGGACTTTATTGGAAGCGAATGCCCCATCGCACATACATTTCAAAAACCGAAAAATCTGCGCCTGGTTATAAGTTGTCTAAAGAACGATTAACTTTGCTACTTGGTGCAAATGTCACTGGTGATTTTAGGCTAAAACCACTTTTAATATATTTGTTCGAAAATCCAAGGCCTCTTATTGCAGGACTAAATAAAAATCAATTACCCGTTATATGGAAATCCAACAAGAAAGCTTGGATGACTAAAGCTAATTTTGATAATTGGATTCAAAATGACTTTTGTAAAGAAGTGAAAAAATATTTACGAGACAATAACTTAAGCAACAACGCGTTGCTACTTTTGGATGGTCCCCACAGGGAGGTTAGGGTCGTCACAAGAAATAACTCCATATGACTCCCTAGATGCTCTACAGAGGACTTCGGCCTGTCAATCCGAAGTTTCCTCTGCGTTTCCATCTCAATTTGGTGGGTTGGTTAATTTCTTACAAATAAAACTAGGTTCGAGGTTGAAAAAGGTTCTAGCAAAAAAGTGTAAGGACAAGCAGGGAGCAGAGACCCGTGAAGAAGGCCCCCGAGTGTGTAGGAGATCCTACATGGTAGCCGGAGTAAGGCTAGGATTGACTACCCATGGCTTGGAAAATGCACCCTTTATTTCGTATCGATATGTGCATTTCCAAGTCCATCGACCAATCGTAAATTGAATATGAGGAAGAAAGGTGGGGGGATTCGCATCGACGCGAACTATCTAAAGATGTCAAGATTAAGTTCCTTTTAACGCATATTACCGAACTTTCCGACAATTTATAAGGGAAACCGATCGTAAATCTTCCATTCAAAGATTTTGGAAAAATTATAACATCAAGGATGCTGTTGATATTATCAGTGAATCATGGAAGGAATTAAAATTAACAACAATAAACCATGTTTGGAAAAAATATGGCCAGAATGTGTAAAAAGTACTGATGCACAAGTTAATTTCCTTCCTGAAATTAGGCAAAACATTTTGAATCTAGCAAATGATCTCGGCTTTGAAGATTTAAACGAACGTGATGTGCTTGACATACTTAAAGCTGATAGGGAACCCCTTTTATATGAGGAACTCATTCAGTTACAAACAGAACCAGCAGTTGATGAAGAGATAAAAGAGACAGAGCCTGCTGTATTAAAACAGCTAACATCAAAAAATTTGTCGACAGCATTTTCAAATTCCGAACAAGGAATAAACACCCTCCTTGAAAGCGACCCTGACGACAAACGTAGCGCTAAAGTTTCTTAAGAAATTAACTCAGTCATTAGCTGCTATAAATCCTTGAAGAATGAAATTGACGAGAAGGCAATACAAACAACTTTGGACAATTTTTTAAGCCAGGCTCATCCTTAACAGCGACAAATGATGACAGTGACCTGCAGGCTACCAATTCTTTATCGTCGTCTGATTACAGCCATTTTTTTTAAATTATGGATGTATATATATACATATTTTACGTAAAATGGAGTTGTTCCTTTTTGGTTTATAGATTATTGTTGGTTTTTAGAATCTATTATTTTATGTACAAATGTATGTGCTTCTTTTGTATGTATTTTTGATTTAAATATAATAAAAAAAAGTGCATTTTTACCGATAAACCAAGTCTCATATTTAACAAATTTGGAACCGATCCCATTGAATTTCTATAAATTTAAACGAAAAAAATGTTGATTAAAAGCAATCTGCTAAGCTATCTGTTGATAGCGAAGCGAGCCTATAATATACTTTTTTGAAATCGGATTTTGAAATCGATTTCGAAATCTGAAATCGGATAAATATCGGTTTGCTTTTATAACCGAAAACGCCAATGTTTAAAATCTTATGTCATTAAAAACATGGATAAGCGCTGCTTATCAAATAATGAAGATTTGGGATCCAGTGTACTTTATACCAATCCAATTCCTATGCCTGAACCGAAATACAAAGGACCTTTAAGTTTTAAAACGCTTTTGTGGTCAGGTAACTCAAGAATTCTTTACAAACCTGCCTGTTTTAACCACGTCGTGAGGAACCTTACAACTGCTTTGCTTGAAGTAAGTAAACACAAGTGTTAAATACTATGTACTTTATTATTCTTATGTTTTTACAATATATCAGTAGCTGCAAATATTTGGTTCTTATTAAATTACTGGACACTAATGTGGCCTGTTTCTGCTATTAATTCTTAACACTGCTATTAATGTTAACAGAGTGACTTAATTATCCACACCTGCAGAGGAATGCAGATTGTATCAGAACTTGGATTTAAAAACTTTCTTTTACAGTTTCAAAACAATATTAAGTAGTATGGACTTTGATTGATATTGCAAGTTTCTATTGAACATTGACTGGTTTTTCATTGTTTTTAATCACATTGTAAATTAAAAGTTAATAAAAAAAATAATACTTTAAACATTACTGTTGGAAAACCAACTAATTTTTTCACTACTCAAATTTAACCTAACGCCGCCTCTGTAGTGTGAATATCAAATATCTATTCGTAAAAAAGAAGACCAGACGATAGTCAGCGTATTTGACACCTCTTCTGCCCGCACACCTCTCGTCCCTTTGCCCCATCAAGTAATATAAAGTCAGTCTCATTGAGCTTGTCAATCACACAAGTCGCTAAAGAAGCTGCTCTCTCTCTCTCTCTCTCTCTCTCTCTCTCTCTCTCTCTCTCTCTCTCTCTCTCTCTTACCCGTGCCACACAACAAGAGCACATAAGTTAAGTTTTAGTTTAGTGATAAGTGTTTACGTTATTGTTTAGCGTTAACGTAAAGATTTGTGGAAGCAAATAAACGGCTAAGAAAAGTGTTGCGTATAATTTTCACCCCCACAAGAGGCATAAAACGAATCAGCTACCTATTCTAACAAAATCCTGTAACAAAAAACACGACAGGTCGCCACGAGGGTTTTGGCGCGCTACGGGCACGGTGGAAATAACCTCATCGTTTCCCTTTAATTACTTTTGATTATACAGTAGAACCTCGATAACTCAAACCTCAATAACTTCAAAAAAATGTTCCCTTCCCATCGGAGCCCAAAACCTGTTCAACTTAAAATACACAACCTCTATATCTTAAATAAATAATCTCAGTATTGGCCCTCAGTAACTTAACCCTAGAATAGTACACTGGTGTCGCCGGCGACCCCGCTCAGTTTCGATTAGATGCAGTTATCACGTACCTAGAGAGGGGACGCTTAGATTTAGTTGCAAATTAATTGTAACCGTAACTGTTTATCGGGCGCTAATAGCTATTGTAAAATATTTATCGGTATCAAATACGGGACCACATTTTGAATATAGAAGTAAATGGCTTCAACAAGCAAAACGTTGACTCAGGCTGAGTTAGAAGAAATTGTGCGTGCTTATGAGGCTGGTGAGAGTGATGAAGATGTCCCTTTAAATAATACAGAATCTGAATGTTTGAGTGAGGATGAAGACAAAGAGCTTAGTGAAAGTGAACATTCTGATACCATTTTAGCAGAACCAGAGGTTAGTGAAGAGGAGAGTAGAGATTCGCAGAAAGATAGAGATCAAAAAGAAAAGTAGTATATGGAAAAAACGGTTTAAAGTGGTATAAAGCTCCGTTTTTCTCAAAGAACCCTCGTACAGTTTAAAAAACATAGTGCTTCGTCTACCAGGTCCAAAGGATCAGCCTTCAAATACACCAGAAGGGATTCTGGCTTGGAGACTATTTTTCAGCTACTCAATGATAAACTATATTACTCAATACACAGACCAGAAAATCTCTAAACAATCTACTAAATTTAGTCAAACTCTAGTCAAAAGTTTTACAACTGTTAAAAACAAAGAAGAGATTTTGACATTATTTTATTTATATATGGGTGGTCTTCTAAAAACTAACTACCTGAGTACCTCAGATTTATGGTCAAAACAATTTTGAATAGCAATTTTCAGAGCAAAAATATCACAAAACGCTTTGAATTTTTTATTTTGATGGCAAATCAACTAGAGAGAAAAGGAAACGTGATGATAAATTTGCATATATAAGATTTCTTTGGAATGAATTTATTGAAAATTGTGAAGCTAATTACACTCCTGGCGCATATGTGACAATTGATGAACAGTTGCTAAGTTTTCGGGGCAGATGTCCTTTTAAAGTTTATATTCCAAATAAACCAGACAAATATGGAATTAAAATCGTTATGTTGTGCGACTATAATGCCCCATTTCACTAACGATACCTAAACTGTTGCCTTCGAAAGTAATTTTTATCGAAAAGAACTTCCTAAGTCAATAGGAACACTAGCATTTCACAACTTGCTGCACAAAGAACTGCTTATCTAGGAAATTCTTCCATCCATTTTTTTCCAATTCTTCCAAGGTATTACCTTGGGTACGTATTGATAAATAAAAATAAGACTAAGATGTTATAACTTTACTTTTTTATTTGTTATTATTGAATTGTTTGTTTGCCAAGTTGGTTTTATTCAGTTTTGTCGTGTTATAGCTATTTTATTTAGTAGTTAGTTATTTGTAAATTAAGTTTGTTTAGTTTTGGAAATTATTTATATATGTCTAATGAAATTGAAAAGAGCTGTAATTTTCACATATGATGAAAAATTAAAACTAGTTGAATTTATTAAACAGCATCCAGTACTGCTTAATAAAAAAACAGATGGCGCTACAAATAAAGCCAAAGACCATGCTTGGGAGGTGGTAACTGCAAAATTTAATAGCCATGTATTGTAGGAATGTGCCATTATCGGCCGGTTTCACAAAGTAAAGTTACCTTGTGGTTAAGAGATAACCAGTGGTTACTCTGAAATATATGTTTCACAATATAAGGTCAAGAGCTTGGGTTGAGGTTAACCTATAAAATTTTTAACCCGAAGTTAAGGTGCTGGTTTAGAGCTTGACCAGGATATCCTAACCTCATTTCGATTTTCGTTTTGTTGACACTGTCAACGTGACTATAAACACGTAAATTGTTAATTACTCAGATATGGATTTATATGATGTAAATGCTTTTAGCAGCTATGAGGAAGCTGGCAGACCACGAATAATAAGGCACAGAACTAATCATTTTGAAGAACTAGACCATGAAGATTTTTTCTGTCGCTTTAGACTTTCAAAAAACACTGTTGAAAATATATTAGAGCAAATCGAAGATAATATTTCTCACCTTACAGACAGGTAAGTACTTATAATAAATGGATTGAGATATATTTTTAACTAAAATATGTGTTATTTTAGGAATGATACCCTTACACCTATGCAGCAGTTACTGCTCACTTTGAATTTTTATGCAAATGGCTCATTCTTGCGCACTACTGGTGATTTTTGTGGAGTCAGTAAAGCAACAAGCAGCAGAGTTGTAAAAAGAGTCAGTGTAGCCTTGGCAAATTTATTACCTATTTATATAAGAATGCCTGAAGGTGATGAAGTAGGTGAAATAAGGCAACAGTTTTATAATATTGCACGTTTTCCTAGATGTATAGGTGCCATTGACTGTACACATATAAGAATTCAGTCTCCAGGAGGGGCCAACCCAGAAATTTATAGGAATCGAAAGAATTTTTTTTCTTTAAATGTACAAACAATTTCTGATCCCAACTTAAAAATACGGAATATTGTTGCTAGATGGCCTGGTTCTACTCATGACGCACATATATTTCGAAATTCAAATATCTGCGCATCTTTTGAACAAGGTAATTATGGTGAACATGTCCTACTAGGAGATAGTGGCTATCCGATTAAAAATTATCTCATCAAACCTTTAGCCCATGTCACAAATGCAGCTGAACAACTTTTTAATGAGTCTCAGATAAGAACTAGAAATGTTGTAGAGAGACAGTATGGTGTATGGAAGCGAAGATTTCCATCTTTAGCAATGGGACTCAGGGTGAAATTGGAAAGTATTCAGCCAATAATAGTGGCTACTGCTGTTCTCCATAACATAGCTTGTGATGCAAATGAAAATGATCCACCAGTGCATGAAGAGCAAGAGAAAGCAATTCGTTTTGCAAATAATATCAATACACCAAATATGGATGAAGTGTTAGATAATAGATTAAATCCTGATAATAGAAGGCGGTATAATCTTATAAACAATTATTTTGCTCAACTGTAGTTGCAAGAGATAAATTTTTTCTACTATATTAATTTTTGTTTAACACCTTGACTGCGTCACGTATCCCCAGGGGCATGTGCGTAACTTTTCAAGTGTGCTGTAGCAAAATTGGTGAAAACGCCGCCTCGTGCGGTAGCGATAAAAATGGTATTTGTATATCGTTTTAAGTGTAACAAATACCCATCGATAACAAATTTTTAATTCTCGCTACTGATAACTGTAATATGAGACATGCCCCCAGAGACACGTGCCGCCCATAAACAAAAATTTATTATTACCATGCGTCACAGAACCCGAGAGGCATGTGTCATTCTTTTCAACTTGTCGGTGCCTGTCGCTGTATTATATATATTCAGTTTATTAGAGTTCATTAAAGTGTGAGCAGTACTTGTGAAAATGTCGAAAAGGGCAAGATATATGGTGGACATAGTGAAACAAAAGATGATAGAAGTTGTAAATGAGCAAACAATTAGTGATTGTAAAAACTTTGGAGAGAGTTCTGAAACGAATACTATGTTAAATGAATATGATAATGATAATACAGGGTTCATTGAAAGTTATGAAAATTCTAATAATGAAAATGAACAAGAGTTAATACAGACAGAAATAGTAGAATACGAAATGGAGAATGAGCAGGGTAATGAACACGATATGGAGACCGAGCAGATAGCAACTCAATTTTCATCTGATACTGACAGTATCGAAGATCCCTATGACAGTGACGATTCATTACTAGATAAAAGTTATTTACCTAAATCTTCATCATCCTCCGATTTAAATTCGTCTATTGATAGTGATGGCGAAATTATTACTACAACATATGAGCAAGTTCTATCTCATAATAATGAACAGAGTGTTGAGAGTAGTGGTAGTGCTGAATGGTGCGATTTAGAAGAAGATGTAGATAGTGACGATTTTGTAGTAAGAAAGAATACATTAGTTGATATTGAACCACGTGCAGTACAGAAACCAATAGATGTTTTTAATCATTTTTATAACAGATGAAATATTGGATATCATCGTTAATGAAACCAACAATTATGCTGTTCAACAATTAAGTATGCAACACCCAAGAAAATCCAGATTAAATTCATGGACAGCCACGAACAAAACTGAAATAAAAGCCTTCCTAGGGGTAATAATCGCAATGGGTCTCACTCAGGTACCACATATAAATTTATATTGGTCTAAAGATGATATTTTTTATAATAAATTTATTGCAAAAGTTTTAAGTCGAGACCGCTTTTTGCTTTTATTGAAACTTCTTCATTTTGAAAATAATGAGACATCTGATACAACTAATAGATTATACAAAATAGAAAATTTAGTTACAAAGCTGATTCAAAATTTTCAAAGAATAATGGAGCCTGGCAACATTCTCGTTATAGATGAATCTATGGTACCTTTTAGAGGGAGACTCCATTTTCGTCAGTACATCCCTAACAAGACTCATAAATATGGAGTGAAATTGTACAAACTCTGTTCACCTGAAGGCTATACTTTCAATATAAATATTTACACAGGGAAAAATGAACAACAACCAGTTAATGTGGCACACTCTGAAGCAGTTGTTCTAAAATTACTTCAGTGTATCACAAATAAAGCTGGCAAAATATTATTTGCTGATAATTTTTATTCAGGAATTCCTCTTGTTAAAAGATTGTTAGCAGAAAATATGATGTACTGTGGAACTCTGAGAGGAAACAGAAAAGGAATACCACCTATTTTTAACCAGTCCAAAAAGATGAAGCGAAGAGAAGTTATTGGAAAAAAGAAAGATGGACTAAGAATTATTAAGTGGATGGATAAGAGACCTGTGTTAATGATTTCAAGTGTACCAGCCCATAGTAAGAAGTTGATTCCAACAGGAAACCAGAATAGGCAAAAAGAGGAAATTGTGAAACCGAAATGTATAATCGATTACAACTCTGCAAAGAAAGGCGTAGACTATTCGGATCAGATGTCATCCTACCATACAGTGCTACGTCGAAGCTTGAAATGGTACCGGTAAGAAATAAAATAGGTTTTAATTTTAATATCTCTTTCTTTTAATATTCATTTTTTTTAGAAAAGTAGTATTTGAGATGATACTTGGAACAGCTATTGTTAATAGCTTAATTATATTCAATATGTGCTCTAAAACAAAAATGAGCATTACAGAATTTAGACGTCAGTTGGCATATAATTTAGTACAATCACTTGAAGAAAAACCACTTCCAAAAAAAAGAGTGCATACTTTTACCAAACCTGAAGGACCTGGAAGAAAACGGCGAAAGCCATGTAGAGGTTGTCGTCAAGTATTAAAATCTTCAGGTTTAAGTTACCGTGAAGTAGATAAAAAAGTTCGCAGGATTATAACTTTTTGTTCCGATTGCCCTGGTCAACCTGGCTACTGTTTGTCTTGTTTTAACAAGGCACATAAATAAATAGAAGAAGCAGAAACTACCAGTTAATTTTAAAATGCGTTTATTCTTTTTATTTTAATATAAAATATTTGGTTTTTACAAACATGTTTAATTTTATCCAATTACCTACAAGAGAATATTTATTTCGCTGTCTGTGCTACACGAGACGTTGGCGGCATGTCCTGTTTGAGAGGAAAGTAGATTAATACTTCTATAATAGTTTTATGTATAAAGTATATGCAAAAGTTATACTTCTGTGTACTAGGCATGAAGGACCTATATGCACACACATGCCACATGCGGCATGTGACGCATAGACAGAATAAACCATAACGTATCTCCGGGGGCATGTGAAGCAAGAACTAGTATATTAAGTATTTAACCACAGCAGTCAAGGTGTTAACCAGCATTTGTTTATCTATTTTAAGAATGCATTATTGAATACTTGTATTATTTTTGATTATATTCTTTATTTTATTTCTCAAAATGTATTTTTTATATTTTAATGTAAAATAAATAAGGGTTTTTCACTCACTATACTCAGACAACTTAAGCAAGTATGTCTTTACTGAGTACAAGGAGTTTCCCTCCCTTTAAATAAGTGTTTATTCCTACCAAAACCCTTCCTTGCCAAATATAAACTTAATTACACATTTAAAATAATATTCTTTATTTCAAAAATATATATAAGCAGATATATTGTTACATACTATATACAATATAAAAAATTTATAATTATATATATATATATATATATATATATATATATATATATATATATATATATATATATATATATATATATAATTATATGTTATATTAATTATATATATAATTATATTGTACATAGTATATAATATATCTGCTTATATAAATTTTTTAAATAAAGATTATTTTAAATGAGTAATTAATTTTATATTTGGCATAAAAATTTTACATACTTAGGATCCCTGGTTACTTCTGATAACAACATTGCAGAGGAAGGAAAGAGGTGGATTTTCATTGCCAATAAATGGTACTATAGCTTATAACAGGCAACTAAGATCAGATAACGTCACAAGAAAAACAAAATGCCAAGTATATAAAACTCTTTATAAGACTGGTACTCACATATGGTTCAGAAACTTGGATACTCTCTAAAAGTGATCAAAAACAATTAGCCACATTTGAAAGAAAAATGGAAGTGGAATGGAGTCACAAAAGAAATGGAATGGAAAGATTTCTTTGACTTATACAAAATATCACGATCCAGATATCATAACATTTATTAAAATAGGACGGCTGCGTTGGATGGGACATAAGGAAAGAACAGATGATGGAGAAATACCAAGCAAAAGCACCCTAAATCAGAGAAAAAGGCATGAATCAGATCAGAATGGAGAAGAACTCTGAAACAGAGGAAGTCACAAAAAGGGTTGTTGAACCAGAACTAAATATATATATATATATATATATATATATATATATATATATATATATATATATATATATATATATATATATATAATTATGCACAGATATTAAAGTGAGGTCCTGACAATACACGCACTTAGTGAGGACCGGTAGAAAACGTAGACTTAATCGTTTCAACTCTTCATAGTGACATTGACAAGTAAATAGCAATTAAAAAATGACCAATATACACAAAAAAAATTACGTGTATGTGTCCCGTATTGTTCAAGTATATTGCCACCCAAGTGAGGCCATTATATGCAGCTGTTAAAGTGAGACTGTATATATCTTTTAGTTATACACACAAAGTGAGGACAACTTTACGTGTATATTTCCTTACAGCTCATCAAGTGAGGACCATACAGTGTTGTCGATAAATATGAGATTAGTGGTTTCTACCGCCTTTTTCTGTATAACACAGTAAGAATTGTTGTTTTGATGTTTCAGTCACTTGTAGTTATAAGAAGGATTTCGCTTTGTTCTTGCTCGTACTGTTTGTTAATTTTATAACATTTTAGTACCTAATCATTAAATCACGGTAGACTTGTCGGAGACTAGCGCAAAGAAATACTTTTATATTTTTCAATAATTTACATTAAAGATGGATAGGAAATCAAGAATTTTGAAAATGGCATTAGTTGAGAAAAATAATAATCAAAATGGAGGATACAGGAATGCGAAATTTATATTGTATTATTATGTGTTACAATGTGGGCCAAGGAAAACAGTCCACTTCGATATTTGACAGTATTTATTATATTTTAAGGAAATAACGAAACAGGTCGATTTTTGATCTAAGGCGGACACATTTTTACGGTACATACATCTGTCATTTGTCAAACCCCACCGTTCCACTTCCCCCACCTTTTATTTTTAAATACTGAATATTGGTTGTCTGCTTTTGCTTTTGTACACTTTTTCATTGTCGCATTTAATGCTCTATTAAACCGTTATAAAAAAATTTATATCCGACCTTTCGTCTTTTTGGAACCCTCATTTGGAACCAATTTTTATAACGGTTTAATAGAGCATTAAAAGCGACAATGAAAAAGTTTTATTAATTTTGTTCTTAGTCTGTTAATAACTCCAAAAATAAATAAAAACTGAATTGCAAAATTTTGGTTTTTTGCGAATTTTTTCAAAACGATTTAAGATATCCTTGATTTTTTGGTGTCAAATTATTGCGCTTTTGATTACGCAACTTTGCCCCAGTTTAACCTTCTCCCTATGTTTTACCGTTTACAAGATCCCCATACTTTGCATCTAATTTGACTCACCCTGTACAATACAATTAACTTTTTGATTAAATATTTTACAAGTTTCTAAAATCCTTAATGTTTATTATTCATCAAAAACATTTTCTGTTTACCATTTTTTTAGGTAATGAGATCAAAAGAAAAAAGATTATGTAATAAAAAAGACTATTGACTTTTTTGCGATACAGAAGTTCTTAAATTTTCTCGACATATTGTTCAGTTGGTAGTAAAAAAAAGAAAAATACTTTTTAATAAACTCAGAAGCAAGGGAAATTTTCTAAAAAGTTGTACCAATGATCGTGTTGTCCCTGTGCGAAAACCTTTATTGGGAGAACTAGAACCAGCAACAATATCATCCTATTTACCTTGCAAATTTTGTAAAGGTTTGTATAAAAGAAAATTTCTTTATAAACGTGTTAAGAAATGCCCTCATAATACAACAGACACCACAGAAAGAATTAATGCTCAAACAGAAGGACAATCTTTATTTTCGACATATTCCAAAAGTGATATTTTGAGGAAAGAAGTATTTCCAAAAATGAGATCAGATATGATATCATTCACAGCTACAACCGATAATTTAATTTGTGCTGTTACAGAACATTATTTGAAAAGTCACCGAGATAAACAGTTCCTACTAGTTGCATCAAGAAAAATGAGACAACTGGCATCTCTTCTAATCGAAATAAAGAAGAAAATAAATGAAAAAATTTGCTTGGTGCACTAGATCCAATTAACTTTGATACTATAGTAAAATGTACCAAAATAATAGCTAAATGTGATACTGATAATGAAAGTTATGGAGCGCCATCACTAGCTGCTTACATGGGCACACAATTAAAAGAATGCGTTGATGTATCTTATAGTATGCAACTTAAAAGTTGTAGCACAGAAAGTGAAAGTATGAAAAAATTAAAAGTTTTGAAAGAACTAATTTCAAGTGAATGGCAGTATGAGATCTCTACTCTTGCAAATAAAGATCTACAGCAAAAAAATGGAACAAACCATCGCTTATTCCTCTAGCTGAAGATCTGACATTATTAAAATCATATCTGAATATTGAAGGAGAAAAATTCCGAAACATATTACAACAGGATCAAAGTAACGAAAAACCATTTAGAATACTTCAGGAAATTTGTTATGTACAACTTATATTACTGAACAAACGAAGAGTAGGTGAGCTACAAAGAATGACCGTAAATTGCTACACAACTAATATCAACAATCAAACCTCTACATAATTTGATAGTTGTATCAGCGAGAGTGAGAAATTTCTCATGAAAGCTTTCAAGCGAATAGTGATAAAGGGAAAACGAGGAGGGGGAGTTCCTGTATTATTTACAGAAGATATGTCTAAAAATATAGAATTACTTTTGGCCCTCAGGGACAAAATTATCAAACAAAAAAACGTGTATTTATTTGCTAACACTATGCTGTATATAACTTATTTATTTTTAGAACATAAGAAAAACGCTCGGATAGGTCGATTTTTAAAATAATCATAGTATATTATAGCGTCAATGTTTCGAACTTTACGCGATACCTTTTCAGGTGACAGGCATAACTTTGATTTTCTAAATAGGAAAGTACATCATGTGACACCTTATTTAAAAGCTTTTGAAATACTGATTACAAAAATGTATATTATTTTAAGCCTTTCTGAGAACACAGGCGCAAAATTTCGCTCGAAATGTTTTTAAATGCGTTCATTTTTTTCGAATCCTGAGGAAACTATTAAGTACTTTTAAAAAATTTAAACGCAGAATGAAATATTACTGTATTATCTATGATCGAAAGTCCCTGAGAACTTCTATAATATTTATTTTAATAAGTCACAGAGGTGAAAAAAATTTTAGTCTGATTTTTTAGTTTAAATATATCATTCAAAAGAAACATTTTTGTTTATTATAAGGGACTTTCTGTCCTCGGCAATAATGTAGTCTTTTATTCTGCGTTTAAATTTTTTAAAAATATCTATTAGTTTTCTCACGATTCGAAAAAAATAAATGCGGTTAAAAAGAATTCGACCGAAATTTTGCGCCTACGCTCTCAAAAAGGATTAACGTATTGTTACGATAAATTCTGACCCAAAAAACGGTAAATATGTTTATTACTGATATGCTATTCATTCGAGTCTTTTCTAGGTCATTTCTACCTGACACATGATGCTATAAACACAAAGTTCGAGGCGAGTCGATGGGAAATCCAGTTTGCCCTTACCGTTTTCGCCGTCCAGTCTACTCAAGAAGGTTTTAGACTTTTCGAGATAACGGCGATTTATGTATATAAATAAAACATATCTGAAGACCCGCGGCCGCGATTTTAATTGTTACGTTCGCCTAAAATAAATTATGTATTAATTAGTGGTTAATCAACTTATATAAATTATCGTGCTTTTTAATAAACTAGAATAAGAACAATATAATAAATTAATAAAGACATTATAAATTAAATAAAGAAAGCAGTTAAATAAAATTCATTAAAAATGGTGTCGGAAGTGAAATCAAAGTAAATTAGACTTATAGTAATCAATCATAACGTGTTGTTCCGAAGAGAATATTTTTAAATCGTGAAAATGACGACGATTTAAGAGCTCACAGTGACGAATTTAAGAAGACATCTCGAGGATAGAGAATTACCTTCTACCGGAAAAAAGGCTGAGTTAGTCCAACGACTAAAGAACGCTTTGCTAGAAGAAGGACTAGATCCAGAGACATATATTTGAAGATGCTGTCCTCTCGTCGATTTCGAAAGTTTCTGGTGATGTAGCCAAAGTTTCTGGTGACATCGCATCATTAGAGAACAAAATTTCTGGCGATATTTCGAAAGTTTCTGGTGACATCGCATCATTAGAGAACAAAGTTTCCGGCGACATCGCTTCTTTGGAAGACAAAGTTTCTAACGAGATTTCTTCGCTGGAAAGCAAAGTCTCTGTTAATACCTCTTTGGAAATCTCTAAAGTAACTTCTGAGATGTCTGCCCTCGACGATAGAATGTCTTCGTTAAAAAACCAAGTTGCTGCCGATATGTCGGCCTTCGAAGAAAAGATTAACGAGATGGAAAGGAAGATGGAGGAAACCGGGACAGCAGAGAGAGGAAACAATCCAATTACAGTGGAGACAAAAGAAGACGAGACGAAATGTAAGTTGGAAACACGACCGAAATTTGAAGGAAGTGGAGGTTCTGTCCATGTGAAAGTCCCTACTTTCGATGGAAAATCATCATGGAACAACTACATAAAACAGTTCGAATCAGCCGCAAGAGCAAATGGATGGTCTGAAAAAGAAAAGGCTGTAAACCTGACTATCGCTCTTCGAGGAGATGCCTTAGATGTGCTTCAGACCATAGCCGTAGAGGAGACCGATAATTTCGAACAACTGAAGAAGAGGTTAAATATGCGATATGGCCACGAACATTTGGAGCATGTATATCAGTCACAGCTTAAAAATCGTAGACAGAAGAAAGATGAGGCTCTTCAAGAATATGAGGTAGATATTGCCAGATTAGTACGATATGCTTATCCAACAGCTCCCGAAGACATGATGGAAAAATTGGCCGTTCAAACGTTTATTGATGGTCTGCGTGATCATGAAATGTAGAGAACACTGCGATTAGCTCGTCACAAAACACTGGTTGATGTCTTATCCGCCGCCCTCGAATACGAGTCAGCTACGCAGGCCTCTGGCGGGTACAGTAAAGTTAGAACTGTAAAAGAGGAAGGAGATGAAGATAAACTTGACCAGCTCGTTAATATGATAAAAAGCATGACATACAAGAAAACGAAGACCATCAGATGCTGGAATTGTGGCGAAATAGTACACGTACGAAGCTCCTGTAAGCACCCTAGGTACGACGCAAATCAAGAAACTCACCATCAGGAAAACTAGAACGGGTCAGCCTTAGGGGGGCAGCTTCGACCCAGAACTTTTCCAAAGACCCTCTCATACTAATAGCTTCTTTGAAATGTCGTGAAGATAGTGTATATGTAGATGGAGACATAAATGGTAAAAAGCATACGTTGTTGGTGGATACCGGAGCGACCAGAACCATTATACGCCCGACAGTTATAAACAGCCGAAAGAAACTGTTACCAACGAGGTTGCGACTTCGGACCGCTACAGGTGAAAATGCTAACATTCATGGAGAAATCCAGGTACAATTGGGAATTGGAGCAGAAAAGCTCGTCCATACTGTTATAGTTGCTGACATCGAAGAGGATGATATATTAGGAATGGACGTAATGAATATGCATGGATTCCAATTGGATTTTAAGAATAAGGTAATCAAAGTTGGTAACGAGGAGGTATTTCTTCATCCACATGATGACAACACTATGCAAGCAGCCATTACAGAAGATACAGTCGTGCCTGCGAGAAGTGAAACAATCATACTAGCGCGGCTACAGGGAATTGTGGACGAAGGGACACCCGTTATGATGGAGCCTTGGAACCATGACGACGAGGTTGGCCGAGGAATCATAATTGGAAAGAAAATGGTGACTGTGGCTAAAGAAATTCCTGTGAGACTTATCAATGTCAATGACTACCCAGTAACCATAAAGAAAGAGACAAAAGTAGGAACTTGTGTACCTGTGACATCCATAATCCGTCAGACGACAACATCTGATAATTCCAACGACAAATTCGACCAAATGGTTGCAGTTGCAGGACAGTCTCTAAATAAGATGGAGAAAAGGAAATTAAGGGAATTTCTTCGGCAGTATCGTGATATTTTCGTACCGAAAGGAGGAAAGACGGGAAGAACTACCGTTGTTAAGCATAAAATTGATACTGGTAATGCTAAGCCAATTCGTCAAACAGCTCGACGATTACCACAGGCGAAAAGAGAGGAAGCTGAAACGATTGTTCAGGAAATGAAGAAAGACGGGGTGATAGAACCTTCTACGAGCCCATGGGTCTCTCCGGTGGTCCTGGTTAAGAAGAAAGACGGAACGACGAGGTTCTGGGTGGATTACCGTTTGCTGAACAACGTTACCAAGAAAGATAGTTATCCTCTGCCTCGGATCGATGACACATTGGACACATTGGCTGGAAGTAAATTGTTTTCTACTTTGGATTTGAAGTATGGATACTGGCAGGTAGAAATGGACCCAGTAGATAAAGAAAAGACAGCCTTCACCACAGGATCTGGATTGTGGCAATTCAACGTTATGCCATTTGGACTCTGTAATGCTCCTGCGACATTTGAGAGGCTTATGGAAAATGTGTTGAGAGGGTTATCTTGGAAAACATGCCTGGTTTATTTAGATGACATAATCGTCTTGGGGGAGACATTCGAAGATCATTTGAGGAATTTAGAAAACGTTTTTAATCGACTTAAAGCTGCCCAATTGATGCTAAACCCCAAGAAGTGCCAGCTATTTCAAGGTAGAGTCAATTATCTGGGTCATATAGTCAGTAAAGAAGGAGTGGCCGTGGATAAGGGAAAAATCGATTCCATTAAGGAATGGCCAAAACCAACTGACAAACATCAAGTAAGAAGTTTTCTTGGACTATGTACTTACTACCGGAGGTTTATTAAGAAGTTTGCAGATATCGCTAAGCCATTAACGCGACTTACGGAGGAAGCAAGAGATTACCGCTGGGATACAGACTGCCAAAATGCCTTTGAGACCTTGAAAAAGTATTTAATAACAGCACCAATTTTAGGGTATCCACTGCCAGAAGGAGAGTTCATCTTAGATACAGATGCAAGTAATGTGGGAATTGGAGGAGTGCTGTCTCAGATTCAAGGAGGACAGGAACGAGTCCTCGGATATTTTAGTAAAGTTCTTTCAAAACCTGAGCGGAATTATTGTGTCACGAGAAGAGAACTTCTAGCAGTAGTAAAATCAGTAGAGCACTTCTATCAATACCTTTATGGTAGGAAGTTTCTAATCCGAACCGACCATGCCGCCCTTAAATGGTTGATGCAGTTTAAGAATCCAGAGGGTCAGATAGCCAGGTGGATCGAACGACTCCAAGAATACGATTTTAATATACGATTATACGAATTATACGATTGAGCACCGGGCCGGAGTTAGCCACAGAAACGCTGATTCTCTTTCCAGAAGGCCATGCCCAGCAGAGTGTTCCCACTGCAACAAAACGGAATCCAAGGAAGCAGCAGTGCTAAGAACAACGATGGTCAACGACGACTGGACGCCTACTAAGATCAGAGAAGAACAAGAAAGAGGTCCAGTTATACAGAAAATTCGAAAATGGAAAGAGGAAAACCGTCGACCACCTTGGCAAGAAATATCAAACCTATGCTCAGTAGTTAAGACGTATTGGGCCCAGTGGGACTCATTTATCATGGAAGATGGCTTGCTCAAACGAGTCCTGGAAAATGATGACCGTTCAGAGAAGAGAAGACAGTTGGTGATCCCAAAGAGCAGAATAGCCGAAGTACTTCGTCAGTTACACGACAGTCCATCAGGAGGGATTTTGGTGTAAAGAAAACCCTTCAGCGAATTCGGGAACGGTTTTATTGGATGAACAGTTCCGACGACGTAAAAGACTGGTGTAAGAAATGTACTATTTGTGCTACGAGTAACGGGCCTTACCGAAAAAGGAGAGCTCCCTCCTATGAGAAAATATAATGTTGGAAGCCCGTTTGAAAGAATATCTTTGGATATTGCTGGGCCATTTCCAGAAAGAATATATCAGCCGATTTGGAGTGCCTTTGGAGATACATAGTGACCAAGGCAGGAACTTCGAAAGCGATCTATTCCAAGGAATATGTGATAGACTAGGCATGAAGAAAACAAGAACTACAGCATATCATCCGCAATCTGATGGTATGGTAGAACGGATGAATAGGACAGTCGGCAAGTATTTGACAAAGATGGTGTCCGATCATCAGCGAGACTGGGACCAATATCTCCTGTCCTTCACAATGGCCTACAGATCTGCTGTTAACGAATCAACAGGCCAGACACCAGCCAGAGTCCTATTCGGACGCGAAATGCGACTACCTTGTGATCTAGAGTTTGGGTGTCGACCTGGAGAAGATGTAGCAGGTGAAGATTATGTGATCGAATTACGAAGAAGAATGGACGATGTACATGAGTTGGTCCATTCCCATCTTCAGATAGCTAGCGACCGAATGAAGAAACGGTACGATACACAAGCCGAAAAGGGTTGCTTTAAGAAGAACGACAAAGTATGGCTGTATAATCCCAAGAAACGAAAAGGTTGTTCTCCCAAATTGCAGCAGTTTTGGGAAGGTCCATACCTCATCATGGAGAAGATCAACGATGTCATCTACCGAATAAGCAAGATTCCGAGGGGAAAGCCGATGATAGTACACCATAACCAGCTGGCGTCTTTCGAAGGTGACCACGACGTAGATGAAGAAGTGGAAGTAAACCAAGTCCAAGATGTGTCTGACCTCACGTTTGAGGAATTCATGGGTGCCTATGGAAGTACCGGTAAAGCAAGACATGGTGTTACCACTAAAGAAAAGCAAGATCTACTCGCGCTCCCCAATGACTACTCGCTGGCCCTTACCATCCCGGCCAGTATCAAGAAAGAAGTTTGGTCGAGTTGCAGAACTTCAATGCCAGGTGCCAGCTCCCGGTAAAACCTTGAAACTCCAAGATGTATCACGTTACCTTTTCTACCTGGTAACAAAAGACACTGCCCGTGACCAACCTACCTACCGAGATGTATGGGAAGCCTTACTTCAATTGAGAGAGCACATACTAGAGTCCGACGTGCAAAAGTTAGCCATGCCAAAGTTGGAGTGCCACCAATTAGATTGGAGGGTTATCCGAAATATGGTGGAGGAGATCTTCAAAGACACCGAAGTCCAGGTGTTAGTCTGTTGCAATCCGCATAGTTACTGGTGCGGAGAGAAAACCGTCCCTTGTCATTTTTATACAACTGGAAGTTGTAAAAGAGGGTCCAGTTGCCGATACCAGCATACCGTTCCAGTTCTAGTCCCGACAAGGTTCCAGGAGGAACCATCTTTTAAGAGGGGGGCAATGTTACGATAAATTCTGACCCAAAAAACGGTAAATGTGTTTATTACTGATATGCTATTCATTCGAGTCTTTTCTAGGTCATTTCTACCTGACACATGATGCTATAAAAACAAAGTTCGAGGCGAGTCGATGGGAAATCCAGTTTGCCCTTACCGTTTTCGCCGTCCAGTCTACTCAAGAAGGTTTTAGACTTTTCGAGATAACGGCGATTTATGTATATAAATAAAACATTTTTATATGGGGGAACAGTTAATATCTGAAGACCCGCGGCCGCGATTTTAATTGTTACGTTCGCCTAAAATAAATTATGTATTAATTAGTGGTTAATAAACTTATATGAATTATCGTGCTTTTTAATAAACTAGAATAAGAACAATATAATAAATTAATAAAGACATTATAAATTAAATAAAGAAAGCAGTTAAATAAAATTCATTACAGTATTATACATTTTTGTACTATTTGAATTTATGCGACGATCCACTGTTTTAAAATGGGTTGAACAGATGTTGCCAGTTGTATGGTCCTCACTATGTGTATCGTAAGTTATTCAACAGGGCATAGAATATACATGGTTAGAAAATATACGCCAAAGTCAGCGCCTCTATGCGGAAAATCTCTGAACTAAAAATTGATGTGGACCATACAAAATGAGGTCCCACTTTTTTTTTGTAAAAAAACAGTTTTTGCTATCAGTACATGTCTACGAAAAAGTCTTACATTGATTGACTAAGTGAGGTCCATATACTGGACCTCACTTTGTACAGGACCTCACTTCTACCGCAGTTTCTTTTGATATGTGGCTCACTTCATACGCTGGGAGAAAATATATATATATATATATATATATATATATATATATATATATATATATATATATATATATTATATATATTATATATATATTATATATATATATATATATATATATATATATATATTATATATATATATATATATATATATATATATATATATTATATATATATATATATATATATATATATTATATATTTATATTAATATTTATGTTGGTGGCAACTTTATTACATTTAAAGCCGCATAGACAAGAATTCGTAAATGACGAGTTCGGGATTTCTTCCAAGACGATGGTTAACTGTTACTTGTTTTGTAGGGAAGTTTTTCAGGATTACATGATAAAACACTCTGTCAAAATTCGACCTCATTGAGGTTGATGAAGCAAAATTCGGCAAGAGAAAGTACAGTAGAGGTCGCCGTGTGGTTGGACAGTGGGTTTTTGGTGGTGTTGAACGGAATTCCAAGAATTGTTTCTGAATACCTATGTAATTAAGGGATGCCTATGCTTTGCTTGTGATAATTAAAGCATGGGTTATATCCTGGCACAACAATTTATAGTGATTGTTGGAAATCATACAATTGTTTGAGCCAAGAAGGATTTATTCACCAAACAGTCAACCATTCCAAGCGATTTGTCGATCCTGATACAAGTACACATACCAACAACATAGGGAGACTCTGGAGGAAAGTTCGGTCCACCATTCCCAAGTTTGGACTAAGGCAAGACCATTTTGTAGGTTACCTTGCAGAATTTAAGAAGAAGATTTCCTGATAAGAAGGAGAGAATGCATGCATTTTAAATGTTATTTGTTTGTTATTTGTTTGGTATTTTAACTTCTTGCACATGTCCGGCATATTGTTTTGAAATATTAAAAATCTTGAATATTTTAAACAATATTAGCATCTGTTCATAATTTAATAGTAAAAATATGTGATATTTATAATGTTTTAGTTGGTTTTTTTTATTAAGACATATGTATTAAGATATATATATATATATATATATATATATATATATATATATATATATATATATAAAATATATTAGAGTTTTCCAAAACTATATTTTTTAAAAAATATTTATTTAACACAAAATAGCAAAATAGTAACAATAGGTTTTACTACGATAAAAGCAGAATCTAGACTAACTAACAATATGATTTTTTATACAGAAAGAAATATAATATTAAAAGTATAACATTCGGAACGTATGTTGTCTTAATCAGCGTTCTTCAGTTCACTGGACTTGGGTCATTACCTCATTAAAGCTTAGTTCGTAATTTATGGGTCGATAACTCCTCCTCTCCTAGAACGAAGCCTGTTGTGGAAGTTCGATTGTTGGCCCTTCTTCTTCCTTCTTTGTAGAATTGTTTTTCTTTGTTTTCGCTATTTTCTTTTTAAATAGAACAATAATTGTTATAATTATTCCAATGTACAATAGTGTTGTCCAAATACTTGGAACGTGATACACAGGCGTAGTTTGTAATATGGGTCTTAATTCATGATTTGGAATATCTTTAAGTTTTAATGAATTTAACGTTATTTCCATTGGTGCTATTTTAAGAATGTCGAGATTTAATTGTGGTACGTTTATCATCATTGGTTGTCCTGATGTGACATCTTGAAAGGTTAACTCTTTATTCTGGAATATAATTTTACATGGTGTGTTCTCTATGAGATAAATTCCGTTTAGGATTTTTATTTGCGTCTCTTCTGCACATTTAATGAGTATTTTTTCTTCTTTAGGAAAGACAGCTAAATATTGGTTAATTTCTGGGATAATTTCGATATGGTTTAATGGAATTTTCGCTTTTAAGTATTGGCAGTGTGTGGAGATGCCATGAAATAGAATTTCATCTTCACATGAGTGCTCGTGGTTGATTTGGAGATAACCAGGACATTGAAAGATCTTACCATAAGTACAAATGTCATTTAGAGGAATTGTTATTTTTTCGTTTTTTAATAAATATCTTGAGTTTGGTAACATGATAACAAATTCTGACTTACTTTTAGTTGGGATTGGTAATAATTTATAAAGGTCGAAATTAGATTCATAATTAATAGGAATTGAAAGAAAATATTGTATTTGGTTCTTTTCTATTTTACATGTTATTTGTAAAATAGCTTCGAAATCTAAAATGTTTTCATATTTTACTTCAAAGGGTAGTTGTGTTTTATAATGTGATGAAATTTTTTGGAGTTCATTATATAATTCACTGGACTTAATAATGCTTGGATGTAATGTTTTTAATTTACAAAATGTAATAGAATTTTGGACATTTTCCATTGTATTGAGTATTAGGTTGTATGTTATTATAATTTCGTTAAACATGTCTTTTAAATAGTTGACGTTTTCAAGATTTGTTTGGAAGTCTACTATATTTTTTATTGCCAAAATTTTTGATTTTAAGTTTATTTCATTTTCTTGTATGTTTTGAATTGTTTCATTAAAATTATTGATAATTTCGTGACTTAGCGAATACTGGTTATTGATTTGGCTTTGCAAGTTTGCTTCATTCGTCTTTAAGTGTTCTAGTATTGAGTTAATTTTTTCGCCATCTTCGGCATCTAAATTTCCTGTTACAGCTTTAATAATTGAATCGAACCCATTGATTATACCTCTTTTATTTCTTTGCAATTTTGTATGTATGTTTAGATTTTCAAATTGTTCCTCAATGTTATTTTTGACGTACTGTGCTAGATTAACATAATTTTTTGTTTCGTTATTAAAAAATTTACAATTAGAAAGATTATTTTTCAAGTGATCATATTGTATATTTAAGCTATCATATTCTTTTAAAAGCGGATTTAAATTGTAATAATGGACAAATGTGTGGCTAGATTTTTGAAGTTTTGCAGGTCCCAATTTGATTGGTAGTATGCCTAGATTATGGGTAACATCTTTTATTTGGATTGCTGCGCATCCGATTGCGAGGAACCTGAAAATTTGTAAGGTTTTCTTTTAGGTCGTTTGACGTTAGAAAAGTGGATATTTTCGGCAGTATTTTTATGCCGAGTAACTATTTTCGCGGTTTTCCTTTTTTTATTAATTTTACTTATTTCTTCAGCATTGTATTTATTTTTTGTTTTACCTTGGAATTGTCTGTTACGCACAAATATTTTAGTGGGGATTATTTCAGGCAATTCTTCTCGTTTTTCGTTAGCTTTTGAGATTACTTTTTCTTTTACGTTTTGTAAAGATTTATTGATATTAGAATAAAGTATTTTCATCTTTTCTTTATGGTTTGAAATATAATTAACTTGTTGCTCGATATTGATATCGAAAGGAGAGTTATTATCTATATGTCCCGTAATCAGCTCGTATGGTTTCATTTTTGTTACTGAATGGATGCTATTATTATAGGCTAGTAAGGCATAATTTATTTTATGTTCAATATGGTCATTTTTATATTCTTTTTGATTATTTAGTAGTCTAACGTGTTCAATGATCGTAGAATGAAATCTCTCGGCAATTCCATTAGACTCTGGATGTTGAGAGCTTATAAAATGTACTTTTACCTTGTGTAACTCTAACAGTTCTTTGACAACTGAATTTTTTAATTCGGTTCCATTATCAGATATTATTTGTTCTGGTATGCAGTGATGAGTAAAATATCGGATTAATGCATTCGCTACTTCAATGCCTTGAGCTGAATTTATTTTGTATAGTTGACCATATTTAGAAAAAGAATCTATTATAGTTAAAAATTTTGTATTTTCCAACGTAATCGAATCTAGGTGTACAATTTGGAAGGGTTTAGTTGCAGTAGGTGTTATATTGAACATGGGTTTGACAGGTTTCCTGTCGTACTTTGTTAATTGGCAAATTTCACAATCGTTTATGAAGGTTTGGATAGATGCTCTTTGATTCGGCCAATAATATAAGGCTTTTATTCTACTTTCTGTTTCATCTAATCCTCTGTGGTTTTGTTTTCCTTCGTGATAATTTCTTATTATTTCCTCAATTTCATTTGGTGGGATATCAATTAGCTTCTTGGTGCATTTAATAAGAGATAATTGCGAAGATTTGAAATATTTTTGTATGACGTTACTAAATATTTCATATATAGGATCTTCGAAGTACAAATGATATTTAACTTTAGGTGCTATATATTCTTTTACAAATTTAACTATGTCGCGTTCAGTGTTATTTTTTGAGAATTGTACAAGAATTCTTTGTTTTTTATCATAAAGTTTTATAATAGATGGTGCTGCTGGTTCGTAATTAACTTGAGAAATGATAATTTGATTCATTCCAGTGTTTACCGAGCTTTCTGATATAGGTATACCTGTAATCGGATTTTCTTTGTTTGTATGGATTGTAACACCGTCGCTATCGTGGGAATCTTCATCATTGGCATCTTGGTCATTTATTATTTCATCGGGTTCAACAATCAAAGACTCTGAATCTCCATTATTTGGGGTTCCTAATAATGTTTCATCAAAATTTTCTATATAGTCGAAGAAATTTGGAGGTGTTTCGGGTTCTATGTCTTGAGTTTCATTTGCATTTAATCGTATTCTTGATAGACAATCACTATTTGTGTTTAGAGCACCTTTTTTATAAACAATCTCATAGTCATATTCTTCGAGTTTTAGTCTCCAGCGAACTAATTTTGAGCTAGGATCTTTTAACGAAAATAGCCATTGAAGAGGCTTGTGATCTGTCACGAGAGTCACACGACGACCAAAAATGTATGGGCGGAAATATTTAACAGCCCAAACTATAGCGAGAAGTTCCTTTTCGATCGTAGAGTAGTTTATTTCTGAATCATTCAATGTTCTACTCGCATAAGCAATTGGTAGATCAGAACCTATTTTTCCTTGACTTAAAACTGCACCTATTGCAAAGTTACTCGCATCTGTTGTCAGATTAAATGGTTTCGTAAAGTCAGGGTACTGTAAAATAGGTTCATTTGTAAGAAGATCTTTACAAATATTAAAGCATTCAACATAATCTGCGTCTTTAATATTTATTTCGTTATTCTTCTTCAGTCGCATTGTTAAGGGTTTTGTAATTTTTGAAAAATCTTTAATAAATTTCCGATAATATCCCAATAGTCCTAGGAATCCTTTTAATTGTTTCGTTGTAGCAGGTATTGGGAAGTGTTTTATAGCCTTTATTTTTTCTGGGTTTGGCTTTACTCCGTCTGGAGTGACAATATGACCTAAGTAGGCCACTTCTTTTTTTAAAAATTCAGATTTGTCCAACTGTATCTTAAAGTTGGATTCACGTAGTCTCTGAAATACTTCTCTTAAATTTATGAGATGTTCTTGGAGGCTAGTGCTGAATATTATAATATCATCTAGGTAGACAAGGCATTTTTCGTTTTGTATGCCTCTCAATATGTTATCCATTACCCTCTGGAATGTAGCTGGGGCATTTCTAAGGCCAAATGGCATCCTTAAAAATTCATAATGCCCGTTTTCGGTGTTGAAAGCGGTTTTTGGGATGTCTTCTTCTGCCATTTCTATCTGATGAAACCCAGATGCTAAGTCTAGCGTGGTAAAGTACTGACAACGCCCTAATTTGTCCAAGAGATCAGTAATATTTGGAAGTGGATATCTATCTCCTAAAGTGATAGCATTTAAACGTCGGTAGTCAACTACAACGCGAAATTTAGGTTTGTTGGAGGCATCGAGTTTTTTAGGAACCACCCAAATCGGTGAGGACCATGGAGAATTAGACGGTCTGATGATATTTTGGTCTAACATGCCTTGAATTTGATTTTGGACTTCTTTACGATATATTTCCGGATATCTGTATGATTTAGAATATATTGGAATCTCGTTAGAAGTTTTTATATTATGTTTTATTTTATTAGTGAAAGACAATTGGTTGCCCTCAATATGAAAAATGTCCGAATATTCTCTTATTAGTTTTAAAATGGAACTCCGCTCTTCCGTATTCATATGTTCGGTACGGATTTTCGAAATATCAAATTTAAATTTTTCGGTATATATAGAATTAAGATTGGGATGATTTATTTGTTCGTATTCATCGAACTTTTCAACTTCTATTGGTGAACTTAAATCAACTTTAAAATGGGACTCTGATGAGTTCGTAATAGTGCATAGAGCTTCATTATTAACAACTCTTGTAATACATTGGGGAATTTCTAATTTTCCTAATTTTGTATACGGTACAATTACGTCACCATTTTCTATATTTTTTATGTTTAACCTAATTACTTGTTCGGAACGTGGAGACACTACTATACAATTCGTGCTGCCAGCGACCGGTCTATAATAGAAAATTTTAATTGAGCAAGTAGGTGTTTTTAGTAAATTATTTACTAAATCAATATTTGCTTGTAATAATTTTAAATTATCTAATCCTAATAAGCAATCGAAATAATCGTGAAACTTAAATATATGATAATTTAATTTTAGTGGCTTTTTATGCCTAAATATAGACGAAGAAGGAATTACGGTACAGAAATTTTCCTTGGTTGTTCCAAGAGCAGTAGAAATTTGAAATGGTTTTTTGTATATTGAATTTTTAAAATATTTGTCACCTATTTTTGGTGTAATAAAAGATTTAGTGCTCCCGGTATCTATTAAAACTTTTAAATTATGTTCAGGGAAAATTATGTACGGCAATTCGCATTCTTTGTTAGTTAAGTTTAATAATTCTACATGCTGTGGTTTTCTTCCGAGGCTAGCTCCTCTAAAAAATGGTCTTGGGATGAACTTTCAGGACAATCTATATTATCTATATTATAAAGTTCTTCCGCGATAATATTTTTATTTTGGCTTGCAAAATTATTGGGGTTACGGAAATGAGTCCTATTTTGGAAGTTTCGCGTTGGTCTGTACGTATTATTAGTTGTTGTACTCATTGGAGTAGGGTTTGGGAATTTTCTATTCGGATTTGGCTTGAAAGCATCATTGTTTCCATTAAAATTTGAGTTTTTGCTTGTACTAGGATTATTTTGGAAAGAAGATTGTCTTATATATTGAGAATTCGGAGGATATATAGGGTTTTTCTGTGTTGAAAATTGATTCCTTTGTGTGTATTGAATTTGGGGTTGATGTATTAGTTGTTGATTTTGTCGGAAATTGGATTTTGGCCTAGATGAATAATTATTATTTTGATAAAGTTTGGGATTTTTACTGTGAGAAGAATTATTTTGTTCGAGATATATTTGGAAATCGTTTGTCAGAATGCCTAATGCAGAATTTAAATCTGGAGGATTCTTTGTACGCATTAGGGTTCCAAGAGGTTCTTTTAACCCACGTAACAGTACTCTTAATGCTAAATTTCGGAAAAAGCTACCGAGAATATTAATCTCAACCATATGTTCAGTTTTTGTAGACAAAACAGATATTTGATGATTTAATAGGTGTTGAATTCGGTTATAAAAATCGAATGGGGATTCATTGCCTTGTTTTAAATCTGAAATTTCTATGCTTAAAGTATAAATATCTCTTTTATCTGAATACGAATTTATCAAAGCATCTTTTAAATCCTGCCAAGTTCTAAGAATACAAGAAGAAATATTAATTGCGGCTTCGCCTTTTATTTTTGCTATTATACTTGACATCAAATATTCATTTTGAAAATCATTTACATCCGCAGCATTATAAAATTTATTTACAAGTTTTTCGCAAATTTCTAAAAATCTAGGAAGTAATGTATGATTTCCATCAAAATCTGGAATCATATCTAAGTATTCTTTCTTTAATTGTGGAACTGCCATTTTAAATTTATTATTTAATTTTAATATTTCTGAAATTATTTTATTATTACTATTAAAATGTAAATTAGTTAAAATTGAGTCAGAATCTGTATCTGAGTTACTACTCTCTGAATAATCAATATCTAGTGTTAAATTAGGCTCTCTATATGACATTAATTCACTTACAGTAATGTAGCGATCTTGTCCATGGAATACCTTGCTTTGGAACTGGATCTAGAGACACTCACAATATTCACTTGAAAGTCCCTCCGGTATAGAAGTACGAATCTTCTCGTCAGGTTACTCAATTCGCCCAACTGGAATTCACTTCGCGAATATGGTTCAAATGGTCAAAAAATCGTAGAAACGAACCGAGAGTTATATTCATTAACGCCCGTTTGACCATCCAATCTGACTGCGCCAAATATATTTGAGTTTTCCAAAACTATATTTTTTAAAAAATATTTATTTAACACAAAATAGCAAAATAGTAACAATAGGTTTTACTACGATAAAAGCAGAATCTAGACTAACTAACAATATGATTTTTTATACAGAAAGAAATATAATATTAAAAGTATAACATTCGGAACGTATGTTGTCTTAATCAGCGTTCTTCAGTTCACTGGACTTGGGTCATTACCTCATTAAAGCTTAGTTCGTAATTTATGGGTCGATAACTTATATATATATATATATATATATATATATATATATATATATATATATATATATATATATATATATATATATATATATATATATATATATATATATATATATATATATATATATATATATATATATATATATATATATATATATATATCTAAAGTATTCAACTAGTGAATTCAGAGGTTTAATCGGTCATTCAGGTTGGCAAATAAAAAAAGAAGTCAACTACTTCATAAGTTTATTGAAGACGTTTCGCTTTATATTTCTAAAACTGATGAACTGAAATATCCGCTTTCTCTTTTTATTCCTTACTGAGTTATATAAGTTTATTCCAGAAAATGTTTGAGTCTAAAATGATGGTACAGTGAAAATATTATATATATTTAGTTCAGAGTTTTACCGTTTCCTCGCTGCCATTATATACATGAAAATGTATATCCCACTTTCATTATCAATCATTTTAGCATCAGAAATTTGGCATCGTTGTTGAATATAATATTACCCACAACGAAATAGTAAATTTAAGAATATATATATATATATATATATATATATTTTTTTTTCATCCACAAATCATTCTGGCATCATGTTTGGTTAAAAGTAACGGGTTATGATATATTGCAACTACCTATTGTATCTTCGCTCCAATTGGTCCAGTCGCGACGTACAGCCCTCAAATGATAGGATTTAACCAATAAAATACAATATGACAGAAAAATCAAATATAGCAGCATGTCAAAAAGGCCTTAATTATATATCTTCGTTTCTATAAGTCCAATCGTGACGTACAGTATCTCAAATGACAGGATTTAACCAATTGAAAACAATTAAATAAAAAAATTAAATGTCAAAAGGGCCGTAGTCACGTATCTTCGGTCCCATTAGTCCAATCGTGACGTATAGTAACTCTAATGATAGGATTTAACATAAAGAATACAATGGGATAGAAAAATCAAATGCAGAACAATGTCAAAAGGGCCTTAGTTGTGTATCTTTGGTTCTATTAGTCCAATCATGACGTGCTGTACCTCAAATGAAAGGATTTAACAATTAAAATACAATGAGGTATAAAAATTAAATGGAGTAGCATGTCAAAATGGCCTTAGTTATGTATCTTCGGTCCTATTAGTCCAATCGTGACGTGCGATACCTCAAATGATAGCACTTAACCAATAGAATACAATGCCATAGAAATCAAATACAACATCACGTCAAAAGGGCCTTAGTTACGTATCTTCGTTTTTAGTGGCCCAATCGTGACGTACAGTACCTTAAATGATAGGATTTAACCAATTGAATACAATAAGATAGAAAAATAAAATACATCAGCTTGTCAAAATGGCCTTAGTTATGTATCTGCGGCCCTATTAGTCCAATCGTGACGTTTTGTACCTCAAATGATAGAATTTAACTAATAGAATACAATGAGATATAAAAATTAAATAGAGTAGCCTTTCAAAAGGGCCTTAGTTATGTATCTTCGATCCTATTAGTCCAATCGTGACGTACAGTACCTCAAATGGTACCATTTAACCAATAGAATACTACGACGTAGAAATCAAATAGATTAACACGTCAAAAGGACCTTAGGTATATATAGGAGCAAACTCCTATATATGTTATGTCAAAAGAGCCTTAGTTGCGTATCTCCGGTCCTAAAGGTCTAATCATGACATATGGAGCCTAAAATAATAGGATTTAACGGAGATAATACGATGGTGAAGATAAATTAAACATGGTGGCATCTAATAACACCTTAAACTGGCAGCAATAAAACGAATTAACCCAGAGAGGTGTGTGGCATATTACGTGACAGGATTTAGCGAATACCGTACGATTACGTCGTACATCTCTTTGCATACGTTCACTTTTAGTTAACTACTTAGTATGTATTCAGTACTTTGCTTTACGGTGTTGAGACATGGACTCTTAAATAGAAGAATGTTAAAAATCTTGAAAGCTTTGAGATGTGGTGCTATCGCCGTATACTAAAAATAAGTTGGGTGGATAAAATTACAAATGAAAAAGTAATACGCAGAATAAATAACGATCCAGAAGTTATACTGAATATAAAAAAGAGAAAACTTGAATACTTTGGCCACCAGATGATAGGAGAAAAGTACACATTCCTACAAAATATAATGCAAGGAAAAATCCAAGGACGCAGAAATCCAGGCCATAGAAGAATGTCCTGGATAAGAAATTTAAGAGAGTGGTTTGGCTGTACCACTAACGAATTATTCAAAACAGCAGTAAATAAAATTAGAACCGCCATAATGATATCCAATCTCCGATAGGAGAGGCACTCAAAGAAGAAGATATAAACTCGAAAAATTTCCAACGTTCACTGTTAGACATATGCCTCCCGTTCAGTGCACACATTTACTGCTCCTTGATGCTGTGACGAGAATGAGATAGGATTTAACAAATAGAATGACAGAAAACTAAACAAGACAGTGTGTCAAACGTGGAATGCGTCGTAGAACGTGAAATATTAGCGTAAAATTATATGATGGCCATAGACGGTTCTTTAATAACCAGCAAACGACTCGCTTTGTAAAGTAACAAAGGCAGGATATGTGCGAGAAAAAGTCGATCATTCGTTTTATAACCCAAAGGGGACCATAAAATATTCAACGGTAAAATGTGACATAATGTAACGGTATGACAAATCTTTTTTCTCCCGCACGGGTGCATGCCTGTATACCTATACAAGGGGAGCCGTGCATAACCTTTAAGTTGATCGTAATACATAACTGCAACAACAAGTATGTTGACGACTTGGGTTAGTATATACAGTGCATTCCGTACGTTTTTCAAACTTAAAGAAGTTCTTAAAATTTTTGCGGTCACCTTCTGTTCTGTAAATGGAGTGAATATTGTTATCCATTTAATTTTTTTCCTCGGTTGAATAATTCCTGCTGGTATTTGGTCTAAGCTTACTTCTTTTCCCCATTTAAGCTGTTTCATAACTAATTCTACTTCCTCTTTATAGTGCCCTATTCACCTGTTTTGGTAATTTCGGACTATTTCATCTCTTATAACATAAAACAGTTGTTTCAGATATCTTTATCGCGTTTCCTTTTTTTATAGATGAATATGCTGCCGTTTTCATCTTCTACTATTTCATATGGAGCTACACGATTAACAATTCCAAATCAAGAAAACACAAATAACACTCCGAATTATATTATACAACTAATAGGCGAAAAATGAAGAACAAGAGGTAAATGACCAAGAAGCCGAAATCTTAATGACGAATACAAATATAATCGACTAATCAGACAAGATCAGCGCTACATGATGCACGCAATGCCACATTTGAACACTACATTAGTACATTGTCTAAAGAAGATCATTCAGTATGGATAGCAACAAAAACACTTAAAGAGACCTGAACAACACAACCCACTGAAGATCAGACCAGGAAAAAATATCAACATTTTCAGAATACCAGATAGTAATATTCAAGCAATAGAACACTGAAAACTTCTGTTTTTAACTGTACGCCCGTGAATGACTTAACATTTTTTAAATAACACTTAATATTGTACTTTTTTATTGTATTTTTTTCATCTTTCAAGATAATTCTTATAGGGATATATTTATTTATAACATAAGGTCTTATGGTCTTATTACCGCTTTAAGATTATACGACCTAAATGTATCTTGTACTGCACTGCTAATTAAGAATTATGTTTGTAATGCGATAAGAGGTCCGGATATACGAGACATCAATGACTAAATTTCTATATAAAAAAATAGATTAATTTGTTTTGTGTATTAATTTAGTTTAGTTTAGTCGAACAAGAGTTGCAGTAAAAGATTTTTCTAAATATAGAATGTAAACCATATTTCCAATGCTTTGTGAAAGAGAACCAGTTTATAAAATTCCGGACGACGTAATAACACCTTATTTTAGAATATTGGTCGATGAATTGAAATCATTGTTCAAGAAACGAATTATTCATGTGCAGATGTTTTACTATAAAAACATGTAAAACCAAAATCTCGATTAAAAAAGTTGCAACCAGTTACTCACGATGAAACTTAACCCCATTATTGATTTTACAAGTGATAAAATGGGTCGACAAAAGACCAGTTTTAATCCTTACAACATTTAAACATAATAGTTGTATCTTGGTTTAATCAAACGAAAAGAAAAATTATACACAAGTACTAAAACCACAAACTATTCTCGATTATAACTTGGTGAAAAAGAGTGTTGATTTTAGTGATCAAGTGGCTTCTTACCAAAGCCAAATACGCAAAATTCTGAAGTGGTACCGGAAAGTGCCAGTGGAATTAATATTTAATACCACAGTAGTCAATGCTTAGTTGCTAAATAATAGAAAACGTAAAAAAAGCGACAACCTATCCTTGAGTTCAGACTGGAGTTCGCGAAGGCATTTGCAAATAAAGCAATGTTGTAACCCTCACGACCAGTTACACCCAAAAATACAATCTCAGGCAAAGCGATGTAGATAATACAAAGAGAAGAAAGTGTACAAGATGTTACAAAATTTTAAGAAGAAGCATGACTAGTAGAAAGGCCGATAGAAAAGTTAAAAAAGTTAAAACATACTCTGAAGAATGTGATGGCAAAACTGCAATATGTCTAGTGTGCTTCCATGAAGCACATTAAAAAACAATTTTACTTATACAGGAACTATTATTGAGTAAAAACGTATTGTTCCTCAAATGGCCTTATAGTATTGGAAGTCGTAAGTTGATAGTTTCTAGTAGAATGTTTTTATTGTTAATTACCTCCGTAAAAGTGAGTTATAGTATTTATAAAAAAATGGATGTAAATAATATGCCTTCGACATCTAAAAAAGCTAGATGTGAACATAAACGTAGATTGACCACTGCTGAATTACAATCATTGTTAGAAGCATCTGGCGAGGACGATGTAGATTAAGTGAATGGTGGAAGTGACTCTGATTGACTCTGATGAAATATTTGCACAAAGTCGTTCAGAAAAATCGAGGATTGCGTTTTGGAAAGAGACAACACAAACAAAATTTAAGACTTTTCTCGGGCTTATGTTCCTATTCTCGGGCTATTTAAGAAATAACCGAATAGACAATCCTCACTTGTCAAAGAAACTAAAAAAACGTGAAGTGGTCTAAAAACTAAAAAGTCCCCTATTCAAACTGGTTTTTAATAAAAAATTTAATAATATGTTAAAGTTTTTTTAATATACCCTCAAACTGAAAGTGCAAAGAATCGATTGCAAGTTTCAAAATACTTGTAGAGTCATACTGTTTGGACAATTACAGTTGTTTAAATAATCGCTTTCTGTAACAAACAAATTGAATAAATTGTAAAATATTTTTTGACCTGCTTGATATTTAGCACACTTTAATAACTCATCAATTGCCATAATTTCAAGTAGCTATATTACCTGTCGTTAGGCAAAAACAAAGTTATTAACATTTATAAATTACTACAAACATAATATCTTAGAGTTTACGGTTTTTTGGAATTATCTCAATTATTTATATATTTAAATTTGGTATTTATCTACATAAAAAAATTTTTATGGTCTACAACTTTTATTTAAATTATTTTTCTTTAGAATGTATACAAAACGTTTTATAAGCAAAAAATTATTTTTTTTTTGCCTTTTAAGATTGTTAAAAAAAAACAAAGCAAAATCGACTTGTACGTCTTTACGAATTTTTCGTCGGCTACCCCTCATACTATTTAGAATTTAAATTTCTGTATAAGATTTTTTTAAACTATCTAGCGAGGTTCCGTAAACTACTTTCTTATGGCATGGTCAAAGTCAAATATTATTTTGTTATGTGATTAAGCTACAATTATTGGTCGATATTGAGATGAAAATTACATTTTTAATTAACTAATATTTAACGATACGATTTCCAATATGTACCTTGTTTATTGTACAAATTATGTAAAAATGTGTATACACATTTTGTACAAAAAACGTTTTTTGAGAACGATTTCCTGAGTAGAAATCAAAATGTCAAACATTAAATAATTAAAAATGTGATTCTCATTACAATCACGACCAATATTTTTGACTTAATCCCATAAAAACCTAATATTTATCTTAAACTATTCACTGATAGCTTCGATTAAACAGCTTGGAAATTGAAATATGTAAAATATTCCCCTATACAACTCTCTGGGAAAAATATCTAAATTGAATAAAAACAACTGAACGTTTATATAAAAAACTTGTTGTTTGACCCCAGCCGCCTGAAACCAGCCGACAGGCAGGTAGATTCAATGTCTTCATTTGAACTTGACCCAAACGGATCGATATTTTTATGTTTTCAAATATTATTCTAAGTATTAACACTGGCAACATCTATTGGCTTTAAAATGATACCAAATACAGTAATTTTACCTCCCGAGGTTACAGTGATGGTTTGAAGGAAAAAATTTAATATATAAAAAAATCGGATTATTGAAAAACCGACAACGGTGCCAAACCTACAAAGGTACACTAAACGAACATACACGACTTATAAATAGAAAATGATAGCATTTCTTGGTGATGCTAAATTACTGCAACGTGAAAAGAGCTCTAAATGATAGCGGGATGTATATATATATATATATAAATATATATATATATATATATATATATATATATATATATATATATAATACATATATAAAATAATGTATATGTTTCTTAATTTTCAATTCCTGGGTTAGGAGGTCTATTATAAATAAAACAATTATTGCTTAAGCATTTCGGCTGTTTGCTATTTTTAATAAGCACTTTAATTATTTAACAATATGCTATATACAATTATATTTTATGTTTACACTATTTGGTGGTTTTACATGGAATAATAAAATGGTATCTGAGCCTAAAATACAGGTTACAGGATATATAATATATATATATATATATATATATATATATATATATATATATATATATATATAAGCACACCAAATCAAAACTGGTCAAGAACTGCAAAGATCTCAACTACACAACTAAATAGAAAATGTCTAAAAAATATATATACAACAAATAGTCCTAAATAAATATAAAAATTTATCTTAATAACGATCTAAGAATTATAATTAATTAACTAGTAATTAAACAATTATTACGGTTAGAAAAGTAGGCACTAAGTGCCTACTTTTCCAACAGTAATAATTGTTTTTCTTTAATTATTTTATCCAATTTTAATAACTCTAATTTCCTTTGCTTAATTTCGGTGGTCATATTTAAGTTCTTCATTCTTATCTCATGTTCTTCATCAAACTTCTTTCTTTGATGGTCAACAAATTCAATTTTTTTTGCTATCAATTCGTTGGATTTTGTGTTAATCCTCTTTGAGACTTAAGTTTTCTTCACCACAGTAACATTGTCCTTTCGCCCTAAGAAAAAACATTATTTTATTGTAAATAATCAAAACATATTAGCTAATATCTTACCTCCTCTTGGAGTAGACAACTTCTCTGCAACAGGTTGCTGCAAACTTTTTGTCGAATATGTTTTCCAGCTGGTATCTAGTGCAGATGTACATGGTAGGTTTTCTGGAATTTCTTCCTCCGAAAACACTTCTACATCTTCTGAAACTTCCAGCAGCATGTTTCCTGGATGCAAGTCCATGTCTAAAACAGTTTAAGTTATAACAAAATATTGAAATAAAATAAATATATATATATATATATATATATATATATATATATATATATATATATATTGTTATGATGTGTTTTTTGTTTGAATGATGAGCAATGAGTAATTTTAATAATATATAGGGTTTTTATCGCGGTTCTCAAAGAATTAGTTTGTAAGTACTTTTTTTAAATTATCTTTATTATAACTATTATGAAACACACATATATATCTAACCTAGCCAATGTAAATTTAAAATAAACTATCTTTAAATTGATGTTCTTATAAAACTAATTAAATTCTATAGACAATGTTAAATTTAAACAAACTATCTTCAAAATTGAAATTGTTATAACACTAACTAAATTATATTAACAAAATTTTGTACCTTTCTTTCACTGAATGCCTAAATGAACTGTTTTCCACTATATAGATTCTAATCACCACTGAATGTCTTCGTACTTCAGTTATCCTTGTTTTTTGTGAAATTACTTTTTCCAATTATCAGCTTCTACCAATTTAAGATATAGTTTTCTTCACCAGCATTTATACACCACCAGCAAACACCATTTATATTTATTCTTCTTTTCAATATACCAATATCCAATTATTATAAGTTGATTTATACTAATCTCCAATCATAATATAATTTTAATTCCTTCCAATGTCCATCCAATATTCTTCTAATATACTTTTATAATCTTCAATAATTATTTGTGTATAATTATAAATGTGCATTAAATATATGCATAATTTTTAATCTTCATTTAACTCACTATATTAAACAATTGGACTATCTCCAACTAACTTTCATATTTCTTATTAAACTGCTTGACTGACTTACTAAAACTGTGAACAATTGACTTCACTAACTAATCTACTAACTTTCATAATAAACTGCTTGACTTCTGACTAAAAACTGCTATCTTGAATCCAAATCACGGTTATTTATATCTTTTTGGATCCTCTAGAATCATCTGGTAAGAGATCATGTTCCATTCGTTCTATTAACTTCTATATAGATGTTCTCGAAAAAAATATCTGTTCGATCCACCGCCATAATCATTATTCCAGAATGTTCGACCGTAAACAATGGTCACACTCTGCACTCTGGAGAATTCGTTAATGTTCCATTGATAATTTTGTTGACATTTAGGCTTTTCAGATCAGAATAAACATTCAAATTAGTAACTAACACTCTAATTTAATAAAATACACATTTCAAACAATATATTATTATAACCCCACTTTATATTCCCTATAATTCTTAATTTCTATCTGTCAATTACTTACTGTATAGTTGGTTGCCTAGGCACATGGCTCACTTAACTATATTTACAACATTAAAATACAACTTTTTACACTTATTATATGCTAATTTATTAAAAATGCCCTCACATAAATATATTTTTATTAAATTCTCTAATATATAACTTCTTAAAATAATCAAATACTTTTTTATATCTAATATTATGTAGTATATAACTTATAAATTATTTTCTATAAACCCCAATTGTCACAATATATATATATATATATATATATATATATATATATATATTATATATACATGTGTGTATGAAATGTATACAATAAATATTTGGGAGACCAGTCATTTTTTCAGCTCCAATTAATTCTGATACAGCTATTTCAATGTCAGATAATGGTTTCTCTGAATGAGGACCACCTCCAGTCATTTTTAATTGGAGCTTATTTTCTGATACTCTTTTTTTTGTCTTTTTTTTTTTTTAAATTAAGGTATTTTTCCTTTAAAGTTTTCAGAGACCTATAGCTATTTCCTCCACATGTTGCATTGAACTCTTTTTCAAGCTGAATCCAAGCACTATTTTTTTGGCGCCATGTGATAGCGTTTGTTTCTCGGCATTCAATCACATTTTTATATTTAATGCATAATGAGATCAGTACCTGTTCCTCTTCTGGCGAAAAGTTTGTCGATCTTTTAAATATTTTTAAAGTGCTAGCTTCCATTCTAAATTTAAGCTTGCTAAATTCTTAAACAATACAATTATAAATATATGTAAGTTGAACACTGAACACTATGAACACTATGAAATGACAACTAACCTGAAAATATTTTGACTGTTGGATAAATAAAGCGACAAATGTGTCAGAACTCATCTATACTGGTCAATATTCATAACATTTGCTGATAATTCTCCATAAAAAAATCTGATTATTGCCCATAATTTCTTACCAACATAACAAAAATAAAGCAAAACCTACGGTTAAGTAACCATAACTGGATCTGTGAATGTGAAACGGCATCTGTCAGTTAAACTATGGGTAAAGGTTACTTAACCGCTAGGGTTAACCACTGATTGTGAAACCGGCCGTATATAATACAAGCAGTTTTCATTCATATCTCTTAAAATATTTTAGGTCAAGCAGCAGTCTTAAAAAAAATGTGGAACAGAATGAAGTCAGAGTGCAAAGAATATAAGGCGAAATTAAGGATAAATATAGCCAAAACAGGTGGTGGAACTACAGACATAAAAGAAGATCCACTGCTAGATTTAATAGGACGTGCTACTGTAGAAATAGAAAATATAAATGAATGTGATGCTATTTCTGACGTCAAAGACAGTGTAACAGTATAAACTATCGTTTCCGACATCGATGTTATTATTGAGGAAGAATCGGAAGCTACTATTACACCTGGGTTATCCAACATTTTAAATCAGACTCCTTTGCACAGTAGAAGACGTCCAAGAGTGAGTGTGAGTGTGATCAAGTTGTATTAGTGGAAATAAAAATTGAAAATGAAAGGAAAAAAGGAAAACTTCTGTATGAAGAAAAACATAGATTGATGGCAGCAAAAGAACGTGCTAATGATTTCATCAGTTTCAAGTGAAAAAGGCAGCTCTAAAAAATGAAATTCAGGAGAGCATATTAAATAAAATTAAATGTGAGTTGATTACAATATTTATTATACAGCATAATTCATTTTTAATCTAATTTTAATTTCAGATAATGAGAGAAGTGCAACCAGCTCTATTATCATTAATGAAATAATTTGAAAATAAATAATATCTTGGAAATTGCTTGTTTATTATATATGTTTAATAACACACTTTAAACAAACATAAAGAAAAGACTAAGAACACAAATATCAGAACAAATAATAAGCTATTTTGGACATGTGCTTCGAAGAAATGGTCTTGAAAAACTTACCATCCAGGGAAAAGTAGAAGGCAAAAGAAATAGAGGTAGATCTCCCACACGATACACGGACCATATTGTTGCTACCATTGGCGCTCCATTGTCAGAATGTGCTAGAATGGCAGAAGATAGAAAAACGTGGAGGAACATTGAGAAATTTAGCTAATAGCTTCATGATATCACGATACCTGCATCGGGTTAACGACTAAGAAGAAGAACACACTTTTAATTAAATCATGAAAGGGTTTTTGAAAGAAAATACCAGTTTGTTAGCTAGTGTAGAAAATTAATTGTATTTTCTACAATAGTTGTTAAATAAATAAACGATAATAATTATTATTCTCACTAATATAATACTAAATTAAAATCTATACGATCAGTATGATATTCCTTCTTCGTACTGTTTCGTATTTTTTGCGCCTGTCAGTTTTTACAATTCAACTATTCAAACCCAACTACCCTTAACGGCACTTCGTTTTCTTTTCTGCTTCTCAAATAGAAGCAACTAATAGTTCTTCTCGCGCTTCTTAAATAGAAGCAGTTTTCAAGCATAACTTATTTTAATAAATAGTTAACTATATTAAATTCAGTGTTAGTGCATCTAAAGCTTCGTTCTCACTGTGCCGCAATTGGCTATTGGCAAAGTCAACGCGGCAAAGCCGATTTTGGCTTGCTGTCTACACCTGAGTTGGCATTCAGTCGCAAAATGTCTGCCGAGGAGGATGTACTAGTTGCTTTAGGTGCGTTTATAATTATCATTTAAAACAGCGAAAAAGTGCGTAAACGGCGCAAACGAAGTTTTGGGTGCGTCCAAGCCTTCAGGTAATATTTAGTGCACGCTGACGGCAAATAAAAATTGGTAAGTAGGTAAAATTTATTATTATTTTGATGTAATGTATGTCCAAAAACCAAATACACTGAACTAAATGCTTCCATAGCTGTTTATTTTATACAACTAATTATACAAATGCAATTTGCTTTAAATATTTTGTTTTAATTTTTTTTTGTTATTTTAGGATTTTGTCAGGAGTTTCATTTGTTAAATACCATGTCTACTAAAAGAAGTACCGTTTGGGACTATTTTTCTCAAAATTTCACGGATGATATGTGATGTAATTTGTGTTTCTCACAGTTAACTTTTAAAAATGGATCAACGTCTAATATGACCCGGCATTTTAAATTAAAACATCCTATCATTAACATTAAGGATACAAGAAAACGGGTATTGACTCTGGAAGAAGAATTGTTCGAAGAAAATAATCAGGAACATAGGCAAGCATTAAACGTTGTCGATGAGATAAATGCGCCGGGAACTAGTGAAGTGACAACGAAAAACCCGACAAAATCAAAACAAGTGCCTATTAGTGGATTTATTAAAAAACAATTGGGACTTTCCAAAAGACAAGCACTTGATAATCAATTGCTAAAATTTATCGTCACTGATTATCAACCGTTTAATCTTGTAGAAAGCACAAATTTTAAAAAGTTCGTTAGTATGTTAAACTAAAATTCTAAGCTTCACAGCTGAAATGTACTATTAAATAGTTTGTTATCTGCATCTTACGAACAATGTGTATCTTAATTAAGGACAATAGTAGATACAACTCGTTATGTTGCTATTACAACCGATAGCTGGACATCAATTAATAATAAAGGTTTTTATGCCATTACTGCTCACTTCATAGATAACAACTGTAAAATGAAATCGGGATTATTGTCATCTTTTAAATTTGTAGGGCAACATACTTCTGAAAATATATCGGAACAAATTAAGAAAACATTGTCAGAATGGCAGGTTGACAATAAAATAATTGCATGTGTAACAGATAACGCTGCGAATATGGTAAAAGCGGTGGCTTTTAGCATAAAAAAATGGTGGCATGTACCTTGTTTTGCCCACTCTCTTAATTTGATATAGTTCAGTCTAGCTTGCCCAAAATCACAGATACTGTTAATAAAGTAAAGTCAGTAGTGGAGTTTTTTAAAAAGAGTTTTTCAGCGACGGAGAAATTACAAATTAATCAAAAATGCATGGGAATTGAAGTCCTCAAACTAAAACAAGATTGTGCAACTAGATAAAATTCAACATTTGATATGTTACGAAGATTTTTTCAAAATAAGGAACCTTTACAGAGTACCATGGGGATTTTAAATATTCCTTCTCTCCCTATTTTATCACCAGAGGACTGGAAAATAATAGAAAATTGCTGCGACATTTTGTATATATTTAATGAAATGACCACAGAACTCAGTGCGGAGAAAAATGCCACGTTTTCAAAAATCGCAGTATTAAACAAAAACCTAATAAATTATTATTTACGCTTAAAAAATGAAAATTTTGAAAGTGTTTCTGTGAATAATCTAGTCAATAAATTGTATGAGGAAGTAACAACTCGATTTAAAGAAAATACCGAAATATAGATATAATATGGGAGGCTACATTTTTAGATCCTAGATTTAAACAACATGGATTTCACGAAGATGACAGTTTTACACAAACCAAACAAAATATAATTAATCAATGTTTTGAGATAAAAGAGAAGTATAAAGGTAATACACCAACTGATTAATCTGTGGAAATACCTACTTCTTCGACGTCTTCAAAACAGGCACGTTTTGGTGACATGTGGTCTGAATTTGATTCGAGTGTGGAGACTATATTAAAAAAGTCAGATAACTCGCATGCCGCTGCCATTATAGAGGTTGATAAATATTTACACATGCCACTAATTTCTCGCAAAGATGATCCACTTTTGTGGGGGAAAAAAATAAAAGTATGTTTCTCAGTCTATTTGAATTGATGCTAAAAAGACTTTGCATTCCAGCGACATCTGTAGCTTGTGAAAGAATATTTTCTAGAACAGGACAGATCATAACGGAGAAACGAAATCGATTATTTTTATTTTATATTAACCCTTCATTAGTCGGGTATAGGTCCAGTGGACCTAGACCCCAGTTTTTTGCCTGTAATTTAAAATAAAATTAATATATATACATATCATTGAGCCTAAATGACATCTAATAATCAGTCATCTTTTACCTGCCGAAGTAACATTCCAATAACCGCCGAGATTTTCCGGAAATTTGCGAACAAATTCGACCGTATACAGAATAGGTCCGCCGGACGTAGCCCGCTCAACCACGTCAGTGCTATTTGGTACGTCTGCTGTGGCGTATGAGAGTTATATACTAGTGCTTATTGTCTTTTACTGACGCTGAATAGCGTATTTTGTGAATAATCGAAGTTACTTATTTTGTGACAATTACGTAAAAAAGTATTTTATCATAATTTGGCGACACTTTTGAGAAAATGAGTAATCGTATTTACAAACTTGATAATCCGGCAGACGTAGAAGAGCTTAATCGTCTTGTTTTCTTTAACCCTTTCCGACACGGCGTACACTGTACTGTACATATACTTCAAATGCTAGTAATGGGCTATTTCCTAATCAGCTCTCTGTAAGTCATGCGGCACACTGTAGTGTCGTATGACAAATTGCATATAAAATCGACGCATAACATCAAAACGTTTACCTTCTACTATTTTGTGTAAAGTGACCATTCTTAGTACAGTGAATATCACGTTGGCGTATAACCTCAAATTAGTCATAAGTGTTTCTGGTGTTTTTTGCGTGTTTATCAAACTGTTATATTTTTCTCGAGTCTATTGTAATTTCAGGTAAGTTATGAATTATTGGTTTCTTAGAAAACTTCTAATATTTTGATAGCATGAAGGTTTACAAATATGTACTTTACAGTGTACATGATGACTGACAGACAGTACTGGAAAAAACCGTTAACTGAGAAGGAACTTTATGAAATCATCAATGGAGATCATTCCGATTTAGAGGAACTAGATATGGAAGAGGATAATTACTTTGAAGATCGTGATATGCAGTGTAGGGGTAAGTGGGACTCTTCTTAGTTTTTTATTCCTTTTTCTTTAGCAACATTGTGTGATATTAGAGTACTGTTGTTTGTAGATGAGAATGAATTGGTGGAAGGCGATATATGTGAGGAACCAGAAGAAGCTGCGTTGATTGAAATTGTGTCCGAATCACATGATATTCAAGACACGCCAATGCAAGAAATACACACATGTCAGACAGCACATGAATTTGCAAGCGAATACCTGAAGTCGCAAAATTTAATTGAAAAAGAACGGATCAGTTGGACAAAGGGGATCTATGAAATGTTAAAACATATTCACTTTTATAAAAGTAAGAAACAAGAAGTGATAAGTTTACCCAGTCCAGTAGAAATTTTTTACCAGTATTTCACGGATGAGCTCCTCAATATCTGCGTAGAAAAAACAAACTTATATGCTGTTGTTAGCTCTGTGCCAAACTTTCCCGCTACAAACATTGCAGAAGTCAAGACATTTTTTGGAATTCTGTTAATAATGGGTAATTTGAATTATCCGAGAGTCCGAATGTACTGGGAACAAAAATTTGCAGTTCCTTTAATATCTGAAAATATGCAAGTAAACAGATTTTTCAAACTACGAAATACGATGCATTTCACTTCCAACGAAGATCAACAGCCGGAAGACCGACTGTGGAAAGTACGCCCCCTTTTCAATACCATAAGAAAAAGATGCAGGCAGTTGGAACCGGAGGAGGTATATAGTATCGATGAACAAATGGTTCCTTTTAAGGGTGCTGTGAATATTAAACAATACATTAAAAATAAGCCGACGAGATAGGGTATAAAATTATTCCTATTATGTGGGATAAGTGGAACAATATATGATTTCATCGTCTACCAAGGTGCAAATACAGAACTGACGGCAGAGTATATGTTATTTGGCCAGTCTCCGGCTGTAGTAATGTACCTATCCGAGCAAATACATCCAGGAGCACAACTTTATTTTGACAATCATTTCAGTTCTTATTGGTTATTTCAATGGTTGTCAAAGAAACCAATATATGCCGCTGGTACAATTCGGTTGGACCGCTTTTCTAAACCACCTTTTACTATGTGCCAAGAGAATAAAAAGAAACTTACCAGGGGTTTCGTCGAGAACGTTATCTGCAGAAAATCTGGTGTTGTACTAACCAAGTGGATTGATAGCGGAGTTGTTACTCTGGGTTCCAATTTCGTTGGAGTAAGTTCTTCTGATGTATGTCGAAGATGAGATAAGAAGACAAAAGAGTATATTGAAGTGACACGCCCCAAAGTAGTTTCTCTTTATAACAATGGGATGGGAGGTGTTGACAAGTGCGATTTTCTTATTTCTTTGTACAGATCGTTTATCAGAACAAAGAAATGGACTGTTCGATTAATGTCACATGCTGTTGACATGGCTGTGACCAACAGCTGGTTGGAATATAGAAAGCAATCGGAGGAGCTGAAAATACCGCAAAAAAATGTCATGGACCTTATACATTTTTGACAACACGTTGCTGAGGCACTTATTTTGGCAGGAAAAATACCCAGCAAAAAACGGGGGAGACCAGTTTCAAATAATCCTCTACATCCTCAAGGTAGTTCACCTGTAGGTAACGCAGCAGGTCCTTCTGGTAAACAAGTGCGTCCGATTGAAGATATTCGTTATGATAACTTTGGCCATTTACCGACTTTCTGTGACAAAATCGCTCGTTGTAAAGGAAGCAACTGTGGATCAAGAACGTATATTCGTTGCACAAAATGTCAAGTATCATTATGTATTGCTCGAAATCAAAACTGTTTTACAGATTTTCATACCAAGTAAATAGTTTTTGTCAATTACAGTCTTATAAATAAAAATCATTTCATATTGATATGTGTCTGTTAATCATTGTGTACACTGCAGTGTACATGACGTAACTTCAGAATGTCAAATTTGACAAATTTCCTGAGGAGCTTAAAAATTGTAGAAAAATATTTCTAATAATCGCTAAAACTTAAAAAAAATTATATATCGTTTTAAAAAATTCGTGTCGGAAAGGGTTAATAGCAGTTGCTTTTTTAGGATTATTCAACGAACGCTTTCATAGTGATATAAGAAAAGCAATCATATTTGTTTGTGTTTCAAAAAGCATTTTCGTTGGTATTTAATGTGAACATATTAATAATAATTGTTGCTAAAATAATATATCTAAATACGGACAATTTTTGAAATGACAAAAAAATTGTAACAGAATACATGGTGGTTGTAATTTATAGTATTTATTTAATATGTAATATCACCTAAGAAATCCAGTTAAAAAGAATTCCTATATTAGATGAAGTAAAATGTTGCGGGCGTCTGGGATTCCCCGGCTCTATACCAATAATGAACTCTTTTAATTTATTTATGGCTGGCGGCCGGAAGGGAATTCCAAACAAAATATATAGCAATGCCCCGCATGTTCCTAAAAGACAGCCAGTAAAATAGTACTGAAAAGTAGGTGAGTAGTGTAGGACATACAGTTTTCAGTTTAAAATTATTAAACGTTGTTCGTATAATTCTATATTATACAATTAATAAAAGGTAAACTAAAATCAATTTTTTAAATTTAATAATATTTAGTTATATATTATATTTATTTAGGTGCTGCCAACCAGATTGAATTTTAAAAAATATGAGTAAAAAGTCGGAAATTTGGAACTTCTTCTCAGATGAAGATAACAGTAAAGCAAAATGTAACATATGCAAATCTGTATTTTCATATAGAACATCGGTTACAAATTTAAAAGCACATATCACTCGAAAACATCCATCTGTTAGACTATGCCAATTGGAACGTGGTTATAACAGACAAGAGAAACATGAGCAACAAAAAAATCCTCAAAACTTCGGAGGTTCTTCAACTCATATTAAAGGTGCACGTGATATCGATGTAATCCCTGCGACCGTTATTACTGACTCGTCATTGTCATCAACTTCCAGGGCTTCATCTTCATCATCAGGCATAATTGGTTCGTCCCGCTCTGAAGTTAGAAGAATACAACAGCAGGTCTTGTCCGCATACGCTCCAAAGAGGATTTCAATGACTCAACAGAAAAAATTGGATCAGCTTTTATTGAATCTTATAATCAAAGATTTCCAACCATTTTCCATGGTCGAAGATAACGGCTTTAAAGATTTTATATTGACTTTAAATCCCGCATACAAATTGCCTACAAGAAAAACTTTAAGCAATGTTCTTCTTCCAGCAGTGTTTGAAGAAGTTCTCCTTAAAGTTTCAGATGTTTTAAAGGAAGTCGTATCAATTACAATTACAACAGACTGCTGGACGTCTCGCAACACAGATAGTGTAATGGCAGTAACAGGGCATTTTATTGATAATAAATTTCAAATTAAATCTGTTCTTTTAGAATGTGTTGGGTATGAGAGAAGTCATGGAAGTACAAATCTAGCAGATAATCTAAGTAAAGTTATTTCAAACTGGAATATATCAGAAAAAAGTATTTTGCTTGGTATTTCAGATAACGCTGCAAATATTAAAAAAGCTATCTCTTCAGACTTAAAATGGAGACATTTTGGTTGCTATGCACATACCCTAAATTTAATAGTTTAATAGTTACAAGAAGTAACATTAAATAAAGTCAGTAAAATTGTGACGCATTTCAAACAAAGTGCAAATGCTAAAAGCAAATTAGATAATGTTCAGCGACAGCAAGGTAAGGAACCCAAGAAACTTCTGTTTGGAGCTTTTTAAAGCTGACGACTGTGATAGCTTGCGTTATCCATTACAATGACACTATTGTTAGGGATATTTTTAAAAAAATAATTTTAAAACCAGTTTTCAAAAAGTTCTCCACTTGTATCTTGATGGTAGTCCAAGCTAGAGTCTTTGATATTCTTCGCAGATAACAGCAAGCAGTTCGGGACCCAAAACTAAATCATGTGTGTTTTATTAAACCTGGAACTTTTGATAAGGACAAGGAAATTGTTATTGGTTTAGTAGCTCAAAATATAAAAGCTAATTCCACATCAAATGAAGATGTAATGATGGAAGTAGAATCTGCTAATACATCCAGAACATTAGAGTCCGAAACCGAAAAGCCATTGTTTGATATATGGAAACAATTAAATAAGTCAGTTTCACCTCAACCCAAATTAAATCAAAATCCGCAAGCACGTGCCATCGTAGAAGTTAACCGTTATTTGGAAGAAGAAATGATACGTAGGAATGAGGATCCTCTCAAATGGTGGGCAAATAATGCTTCTGTTTTTCTAAATTTAAGCCATGTTGTTCGAAGCAGGTTTGGTACGGTTTCAACTTCAGTTGGATGTGAACGTGTTTTTTCAAAAACCGGAATTATTTCAGATAGAAGAAGTCGTATCAGTTTAGAGGAAGTTAAAAAAAATAATGTTTTTAAATGTAAATCAAAAATTATTTTAGTGTTTTTTTTTAGATGTTTATCTAATGTTATCTTGTTTATATTTTTTACATTTTTCATTTTTTCATAATCCAAAATATTTTTCATTTATATCTTTTTAAGACTTTTAGGTTTAGGACTTTTAGTTTCAAGAACGGTGCATAATATTTTTTTAATTAATATACGAGTGTTGTTAATGTAAAATACATTAAGTTTTTTAAAATTGCCATAAAAGAGTAATACTTGAAAATAATATCCTTATCACTCATATTTGTCTACGGTTATTACGGTTCAATTGGCTCGAACCTGAATTACCGTTCACTCACAATGTTCCAAATATCATCGTCATAGTGAATCAAAATAGCAGTTCGCAGAGCTTGAAATAGTCGTAATCACCGAAACACACCCAACTTGAAAATCAGCCTCGGTTCGTGTCAGCGCCGAAAGTTATGTAGCCACTTCTATCGGAAATTTCCTGTTTATGCAATTTTAGTGACAACGCTTCGCTCTAGAACACGGAATATTTTCAAACTCTAGAATATAAGTACATTTCCATACAAAAACCCTTGTAACAAGAAATCTTATGTCTTAGTACCTTTTAAACAGTATTAGTGTGAGTTCGTCTCAATCAACTAATCGTAATAATTTGTAATTCGGCTTTAGTGTTCCTTAGTTATAAAAGTAATTGTAAAAGTTTAAGTGTAATAAAGTTTTTAAAACGAACACGTCGAAACAAATTATTTATTTCGAATCTACTGCTACAAAAATAGCAGCTAATTTCGAAGCCAGTAGCAGTAGCAGTTACTAAGAACCAGATAGCAGTTAAAAAAAGCAGTGTGCTATTTAGCAACCCATCACTAATCCCGAGACTATAGAAAGTTTTTCGAGGCGACTCGAACAATATATAATTGATGCGGATTATTACCGTTACAAAAAACCGTTAACGGTCGCTAACAATAAAGACCCGGATACCCTTCAGGTAAACAGCATAATAGATTTTGAAGTCATAGGAAATACATCTAAACAATTTAAATAACTTGAATAATTTTACAGAGGCCCCTCAGGCAGTCGAAAACATAGAATTAAATGCTAGTAATAGCACTTTTTTAACATGCAATAAAATACAACAAAATAACGTCGAAAATCTTTGTCTTAGTGCCTTTTAAACAGTATTAGTATGAGTTTGTCTCAATCAACTAATCGTAATAATTTGTAATTCGGCTTTAGTGTTCCTTATTTATAGAAGTAATTGTAAAAGTTTAATAACCGGTATTATAAACGACAAATAAATCGTCAAATAAGTATCTTTGGGTTAAATTTACTCTGCTACTAAATCGGGAAGTTAATTCAATTCCGTATTATAAAATAAAACTACCAAGTAAATAACTAACTGATGAATAAAATATTTAATGGATCCATTAGAAAACTATTTGTAGTCTCTTAGTATAATTACAGATGGCGCTGTACAGAATATACATAAAAAAATAAGAAAAAGGCGATATAAATTAGGTTAATTGTATTTCTCTGACTTTTTGAAGTGTCAATACGTGTTTTTTTAAATTTTAAATATATAAATTATTATTAAAAAATTAATAAGGCTGATAAGAAACGAGAGCGAGGAAAAAAGCATCGGTGATAACCTCCCAAGCATGGGAGGTTATCACCGAGGAGTTTAATCAACGGCAAAAAGTGGAGTAAGAAATGCAGATTAGTTAAGACTGCTTTACAAGAGCATTAAAAAAAAAGCAAAAAAGATAAGGCCAATGAAAAAGTGAAAATTTACAAAACCGGTGGTGGTTCAAGTAAATTTCAAGAGACAGATTCCGTTGGAGAGAAATACTTATCTATGGCAAGTACTAGTGGAACGCAGCCAATAGTAAATATTTATGATAGTACCGCTCCATTTGATAAACTTCTTCGGAATGAAAGTGAGGTTGCAGAAGTTAATGAAGAAGTACAGGATGAAGGTGGTCTTGAACAATGCATTAAGCTTGATCCTGTTAAACTACCGGAAAAGCGTAAAAGACTTTATTATGTATCAGGAGTCCCACACCACAAAAAGAAAAATAAGCGTGAAGAAGATTCAGAGAAGGAAAAAATAAAATTAAATATTCTTAAAATTAGAAAAGAAAAGGAAGAGTTAAGTGGAGACATTCTAAAATTAGAAAAACAGAAACTAGAGTTGGCAGTTAAAGAAAAGATTCTACAACTGAAACATCAATGTGGAGATGAGTTCGAGAATTTAGAAATTTAATACCGTTTGGTTAATTTTATATTATTGTAAATTAGTATTTAAAATAAAAAATTTTTAGTTATCTTATTATTGAAGAAGTATCATATAAACGACATCATATACTGGTATCCAAGCGATATTTAAGAGGAAAAATTAATTTACAAACCTTGCTGTGTCGTCTTGAAAACGGTGAAAAGTTAAGGAATGCTTATTTCATCTAATATTTTCATAACTCGAATAAGCACACAAATTCCGTTTTGCCATCTTAAAATCGAACACTTTACTCACGAATAATAATAAACACAAAAAAACAACAATGAAACTGAAATATATGTACATACTTCGTTTTTCAAATACTGAAATGAAAGGATTATGTATCTACTTGCTGATATGGTCTTATTTTTATGACTTCTTTGAAATGACATATATATCGCTTGAGAATATTATAAACAAATGAATTACTAATAGACCCCGTGACATTTTTGCCTATATTTCACAAAGTTATCTGTTAAAAGTGAGTATAAACATTTTCTTTCATTTTCATAGGTATTTATTTATTGTAAAAAAATTTTGTAATAGAAATATTCATTATTGTATCATAAATATCATATTCATTTAGTTATTAGTGTCATATTTAGTTTATTTCGTAGATTTATTACCAGAGTTTAATAAGAAAAAGTCGACACAATTAAGTTAATTTTATTTCTGTGACTATTTGAATTATAAACACTTTTTTTTTGTTAAATTAAAAATACATTTATACAATAATTAAAACACGCATAATTCTTATATTACGTTTTATTGTTCCGTAAATAATTTTAACATAAACATTTTATTTAATTAGTAAATGCAGTACGAATGACAGCATTTCTTACAGAAAAATTATCTTGATTTCTAGTGACATTGTTTAAATTTTGATCTTCTGGCTTGGCGTGATTACTGCCATTTTCACTATCAGTCACATCATTCCTTCTTCTACATATATTATGCAATACACAAATTGCCACTATAATTGGAATAGCTCTATTTACATCGACTCTTAGTCCCGTAGACAAACAAGGAAACCTCCTCTTTAATACTCCAAACATTCTTTCAATTGTATTCCGTGTCGGATATGTGCAAAACTGTATTTCCTTTCAGCTGGCGTTTGTGGATCATGTAAGAGAATTAAAATATATTTTCGGCATGGATAACCACTATCACCCAGTAAATATGTTTCACCAAACTCATTGTTTTCAAACTGAGCTCTTATCAGAGAATTATCAAATATATGACTATCTTGGGAGGAACCAGGCCATCTAGCAACTACATCCGTTACATTTAAATTTGTATCATAAACCATCTGTACATTTATTGAAAAATACCCCTTTCTATTACGAAAAATTTCAGCTGCATTCCCACCATGGAACTGTATTCGAATGTGAGTGCCATCAATCGCACCAATAACATTTGGAAATCTGGCAATGTTGTAAAATTGTGCACTAATTTCACGTCGTTTGTGTAAAAGTCTAGGCATTTTAATAAATCTGGGTCGCAATCTTGCAATGCTGTGGCTAACTTTATGTACAATTCTAGAAACTTTAGCCTTTGTAACATTTAAATGGTCACCAATATTAATTTGAAAAGACCCACAAACAAAGAACCGAAGTGTAATTAGTAGTTGATTTACAACAGAAATAGATTTATTTCTAGCAGTCAGAGGTTTGATGTCGTCTTCTATCAAAGTTAGAATGTAGCACACGGAATTCGTCGTTAATCTAAATCTACTCTTAAACTCTTCTTCCGTGTAGATGTTGATCGGATTTTGTCTGATTCTAAAAACTCGAGCCTACGCTGTCGCCGTCTTATTAATTGTTTTGGTTCGGACCGGTCACTATCAACACTAGATACACTTGGAGAATTAACGTCTGACACTGATGATACTGAGGACATTTCTAAATATTATTAAATCTAAATAATTATGTATTTGCAAACAGAAAATGTTTATAATCTAAAACATAACCTTATTACTATATTTTCACACCAGCCGAAAACACATGGAAACTGTCATTAGTGTCATATTTACTTGTTAACTAAAATTTACTTGGTCGAAAACTAACGAATAGTTTAATTCGCAGATTTACTTCCAGATTTAATTTACTTTGCGTTTATAATACGCAAATCTGTAGAGTAAATTATTTTACTTTCAAACTAAATTTTACTTGGTAAGTAAAATGTTTTATAATACCGGGCATAAGTGTAATAAAGTTTTTAAAAACGAACACGTCGAAACAAATTATTTATTTGGCGCAGTCAGTAGGATAGAAGAAAAGTTAGAAAAATCGTCTAAGATTTAACAAGTAGGCAGTTCTTCGTGGGAAGTCTTCCAGAAAAGAAGAAGGCTTTGGTTTCAACCATTCGTCCCTGGAACCTACAACTACAAAAACGTAAGAGTTTCCTTTTCTTCCCTTCCATAAAAAATATTAATTTATTAAAAAAATATATAAGTTTTAATAATTCATACAATTTGAAATATTAGGTTGTGAATTGCTTTATGGTATAATTACTATGCATTTTCATTGAGGCTAAATTTCTATTGTATAAATAAGTAAAATTTAAAACAAAAAGAACAAGTAAAAATATTCAAAAAGAAGTAAAAATATAAAAAATAATAATTTGAAGTAAAGATATTAATTTTGAGTTGTTTTAGACTTTAACGTTTTACAATTCATTTAAGAAAATATCTGAATATATATTGTAAGGCAATTTCTACTCATTTTAGTTAACTTAGTGATAGAAAACCTTTTATTCGCACAAAAAATTTTACAAGTGTTTTATGTATGTATTTTATACAAATTTGTTAAGAAAAGATATATTCTTGTAAGTATTTTTTAATAGAAAGTGATTCAAAATAAAAATTTAATATGTCTGTAGAAAATATTCAAGTTACGGCTTATGCAGCCAAAATTCACTCGAAATTTTTACCTGTATTTGACGGAGATACATCCCAACTAGAATGTATTGCTAGTTGTGATAAATTTTACGATAATTTCGAAAATTCGACAGACAACTCTTTAAGTGACTTTGTATATAATGTATTACGTTCAAAAATTAGCAATAATGCACAGACATTTATTATGTGCAGACCAGACCTCAACACTTGGCCTTCGATTAGAAACGGTTTAAGAGAACAATACGGAGATCGTATTGACCGACAGACATTAAACAGAGAATTTTTATGTTTAAGAACACATAACAAAGAAAATATATTAGACTTCATTAATAGAATGAAATCATTAAAATCTCGTCTAGAAGTTAAAATAATTCGGGATCATGACATCTCACAAGAGAGAAAATCAATTCTACTAGAACAAAACGAAGGAAATGCTCTAGATATTTTACTAGGAAATGTCAACGATAATTTAAGAACAATATTGGATATAAAAGAACCAAAAAATGTAAACGAAGTCTGCGAAATTATAAATCGTTATTGTTATAGAGAACAAAGAGTAAACTCTCTTTATAAAGATAATAAAAATACAAATTTTAATCAAAATCAAAGACAACAAAAAAACTTTAACCAAAATCATCAAAATAATTATTTTTATCAAAAACAATATTAAAGATATCCATATTCAAATCAAAGATATGATTATAGACAAAATTATCAAAATCAAACTTATCAAGTACAAAATGGACAAAATCAACAAACATTTCCCAGAGGACCAATAAACATTCAACAAAGACCAGTTCCTCCTAAAACATATTATAATCACGAAAACAATCGACATACAAAAAATGTATTTTCTCCAAGAAATTCAAATAAACCAACAACACCTCAACCAATGACTACAAGTACTAGATATACATATCCAAGACAACAATTTAAAAATAACTATTTTCAACAAACAGGACCCGCAAATTTTGTAGCAGAAGAAATATATAACACAAAAGATATTGAACAAGAACAATATGCTAATGAACAAAAATTTTTACAATGAACAAATTGATATTCCTACTTCATTAAAAAGAAACTACGACGAACAAAATTTTCGCAAAATCGATTTAGAACCCAAACCACCATACCAAAATTATTCGAAATTAATAATGAACTACAGAATTCATTACCCTACATTACTCTTAAAAATCCCCCATTAAAATTATTAATCGATACAGGATGTCATATGTGTATGTTACACCCAATTATTGCTGAAGATAATTTTCCAGGTAAAATATCAAAGAAAAAGACACCAATAATGACTTGTGCAGGAACAAAAACTGCAAACAGTAATGCAAAATACCATTATTAGAAGAATTTCATATAAATGATTGGCTTGATTTTGTACTTTTCGATTTTCACGATTATTTTGACGGAATACTAGGAGTCCGCGACCTAAGAAAATTAAAATTAAATGTTGATTTAAAAAATGAATATTTATTTAACGACCTTATAAGAATAACATTAAAATATAGAACTGATTTTAATTATCAAAAAGTTGAAATAGCGCCTTATACATCAATAATAAAAGAAATAAAAACATCGTTGCCAGATGGAGAAATATTAATCCCCGAATTATTTAGTGAAAATGATTTGATTTCTATTCCAGCAAGTATATTAAATGTAAGAAATGGATTAGTAAAAATGGAATTTAAAAATAATTCAAACAAATCTGAAATAATATTAGAAAAAGATTTTTAGACGAATTTAAACAAAACTATTCAGAAAAATTATTTGAATGTTTTAATATTGAACATATCATACCAAGAATTAATAAAAAAGATGAAACTGAAGGTACTGTTGATATCACTCTCTCAATTAAGATTATATAATTTAAACACTGAAGAAAAAGATGCTTTATTAAAATTAATCAAACAATATAAAAGTATTTTTTATAAAAAAGGTAAACCGTTATCATTTACACACAAAATAAAACACGAAATTCCAATACATACAAAATCTTATAGATATCCATATGTACACAAAGAAGAAGTAAAAAATCAAATAAATCAAATGTTACAAGACGGAATAATAAGAAATTCCTACCCACCTTGGAGTTCGCCGATTTGGATAGTTCCAAAAACATTAGATGCAAGTGGCAAACAAAAATGTAGATTAGTTGTTGATTACAGAAAATTAAATGAAAGAACAGTAGATGATAAATACCCAATTCCAAATATCAACGATATATTAGACAGATTAGGAAGATCTAACTACTTCACTACATTAGATCTTACATCAGGTTTTCACCAAATAGAAGTGGAACCAAATTCAATTGAAAAAACAGCATTTATGGTAGAGCATGGCAAATATGAATTTTTAAGGATGCCTTTTGGACTAAAAGGATCTCCCTCAACATTTCAAATAGTTATGGATTCGATTCTTAATAATTTAATTGGAAAAATTTGTCTCGTATACATGGATGATATAATAATTTATTCAACATCATTACAAGAACATATAAATAATTTAAAACTTGTTTTTCAAAGATTAGAAGAAGCAGAATTAAAACTACAATTAGATAAATCATAATTTTTATGTAAAAGTGTAGAATTTTTAGGTCACGTAATAACACCTGATGGAATTAAACCAAACCCAAAAAAAATATTAGCAATACAAAAGTTTTCTATACCTAAGACTCAAATACAGATAAAATCATTTTTAGGATAAATCGGATACTATAGAAAATTTATAAAAAACTTTGCAAAATTAACAAAACCTTTAACTATTTGTTTAAAAAAGGGAAACTAAGTGAAACATACTCCAGAATTTATTCAATCATTTGAAACATGTAAGAATGTACTTGTGAATGACCCAATTTTACAATACCCAGATTTTTCAAAACCCTTTAACGTAACAACACACGCTTAAAATTTTGCTATTGGCGCAGTTTTGTCTCAAGGACCAATCGGAAGTGATTTACCAATCGCATATGCCTCAAGAACATTAAATCAATCTGAAACTCTTTACAGCACAATTGAAAAAGAATTATTAGCTATTATTTATGCAGTCAAATACTTTAGACCTTATTTATTTGGACAAAAATTTAATATAATATCTGACCATAAACCATTACAATGGTTATTTTCTTTAAAAGAACCTAATTCTAAACTTGTAAGATGGAGACTAAAATTAGAAGAATTCGATTATAAAATTATATATAAAAAAGGAAAATTAAATAGCAATGCAGATGCATTATCCAGATTAGAAATTAATCCAATAGAAGAAAACGAAGATAAATTCTCAGTTATAGCGCAATTTGATGAAGATGCAATATTAGACAGTCAATATAAAGACACATATTCACAAAATGAATTACCTATAATAAATCAAGAATTACTAGACCAAATGCTACCTGAAAATAAACCAGAAATAAAAATATTACAAAATATTCTATTAAAACCAGCTGATAAAATAAGTCATTCAGATCAAATACCTAAACCTTCTAAAGAAACAATAACAATGAGTGACTCACAAACAGTACACTCTAATTCAGAAAATCCTATTTTAAATATTCCTTTTACTGAAAAAAGTATTAATACCTATAAAAATCAAATAATCAGAAATAGTAACAATAATGATACCAAACATTCATTTGAAAAAATTTTCGACAAAAATAGACACTATTGGAATATATCAGAAAACTCAACTGAAAAGAATTGGATAAATCTTATAAAAGAAACTATAAAACCAAACACTACATTTTGCTTATACTTTAAGAATGAAAATTTGAAAATACCATTTATTAATTATATGACAGAAAAATTTAAGAATAATTCATTTTCCATAGTAATTTCAAACATATTTCTAACAGATGTAATAGAAGAAACAGAGCAAAAAGAAAAAATTCAATTTTAACACGAAACAAAAACTACTCATCGAGGAATAAATAAAAATTTAACAGCTATAAAGAAACATTTTTAATGGACTAAAATGGATCAAGATGTAACAAATTATATTAATATATGTGATAGTTGTCAAAAATCAAAAAAATCAAAAATCAAAATATGAAAGACATCCATACTCATTAGTATTAAAACCAACACCTATTGGAAAAAACCCAATGGAAAATTTATATATCGATACCTTCAAGTTTGGTTATCAAAATTTTATTACAATTATTGACAGTTTTTCAAAGTTTGGACCAGCATATCCTATAAATTCGAGCAATGCGATTGAAATTACGGATAAATTAATTCATTTTATTAGTCATTACGGATTACCATTAAAAATTACATGTGACAATGGCACAGAATTTAAAAACCGCGTCGTACAAGATTTTTGTACATTACATAATATTGAAATACATTATACTACTGTTTACAATCCTAACAGTAATAGTCCAGTCGAAAGATTTCACTCAACTCTTATTGAAGCATTAAGAATATTAAAAGAACAAAAACCTAATTTAAATATTTCCCAACTAATCATCATCATCCAGCCTCAAGAGTCCACTGCTGAACATAGGCCTCTTCCTCATGTTTCCAACCCCGTCTATCTTGCGCCGCTCTCATCCAGTTTTTATTGAGTCTTCTTAAATCGCCAGTCCATCTTGTAGGTGGTCGACCGACGCTTCTCTTGTCTTTCCTTGGCCTCCATTCCAATAACCTCTTTGTCCATCGCCCATCTGTCATTCTGGCTATGTGTCCTGCCCATCTCCATTTTAGTCTGGCTATTTCCCAACTAATAAATTATGCTATTCTAACATATAACAATAGCATTCATTCAAGTCTTGATTTTACTCCTTTCCAAATATTAAAGGAAAATTAGATTATAAAGAACCATTTGAACAAAATGAAAACGAAAAATTGACAAACTATATCTATGCACATTCACAAAATTTAGAACAATTATCAGACATGGTAAATAAGAAATTAACAATGAAACAAACAAAAAACTTGAATAAGGCAAATATAAATAAAACTCCAGAATTAAAACTAAATATTAATAAACCTTTATACAGACAAAAATGTAATGAATCACGAGCGCAGAAAGCATCGGAACTTTATAAAGAAATTATTAACCCAGAATTAGTAAAAGATAATAAAATAAAATCAGATAATAAAATTTATCACTTACGAATGCTTAAACCACAACGTTTTGTTACAGACAATATAAGAAGCAATGAAGCTAATATTAATAACGATAATATTATTCCTCCAGTGGAAAAAACATTTGACCCTGGAAATTAAGGAAATTAAGAATCCTATATTACCCGTGCAATTAGGAAATTGCAAATTAATTACTGTCCAATATCAAATCTTCATAATTCATATCCGAAATTGGACAGTATAATTTTATCACCCAGTAGACCGAATGAATATATTTGTTATTAAATACACACACGTAGTTAATTAGGTTACATACACATTTGGTCAATTATAAATAATAATTTGGACATCAGTCAAAAGTACTGACAAAGTTAAACAATTTACATAAATTAAATACACATATCACGCTAGGTACGCGAAAAATATTGACCCAAATAGAATTTATATAAAACTAATATCTCTTGACTAGAGAAGCATTCAATCAATATTCACTCAACGAACATATAGTCTTCAACGATCAACTTCATCAGTCTCTACTCAAAGTAATCCCGGGTCTACACCCATAGTGTACGTCTCAACAATAAACTCTGCTACTATTATTTGGTGTTTCCATTACAACAGAACGAACATCTTCACTGAGCCAACGAAGGGATATTGTTCATGGTCCTATCGAGAAACAGAATACTTCAAGGAAGTTTGAGAGAGCCTATACAGTCCACGCCAGCAACACCCTCAGTAGCAGAGAGAGACCACTAGACCCGGGAGAACGAGAGCAGTACCAAAGCCAAGAGCCATACTAGAGCCGAGAGCAGTACCAGAGCCGAGAGCAGTACCAAAGCCGAGAGCGGTACTAGAGCCGAGAGCGGTACCAAAGCCGAGAGCCATACTAGAGCCGAGAGCGGTACCAAAGCCGAGAGCCATACTAGAGCCGGGAGCGGTACCAGAGCCGAGAGCAGTACCAAAGCCGAGAGCCATACTAGAGCCGAGAGCAGTACCAAAGCCGAGAGCCATACTAGAGCCGAGAGCAGTACCAAAGCCGAGAGCCAGACTAGAGCCGAGAGCGGTACCAAAGCCGAGAGCCATACTAGAGCCGAGAGCAGTACCAAAGCCGAGAGCCATATTAGAGCCGAGAGCAGTACCAAAGCCGAGAGCCATACTAGAGCCGCAGAGCAGCCAAAGGACAGGACCGATTGCAGAACCCACCAGAAGAGAGGGATCCTCAACGTCTAAGAACACAAAAAACCGTAAGTTTTTGAATAATTACAAAATCTTCCAACTTTTACAATCTTACAATTTAACAAGTTTTTTTTATTACAATTTAACAATTTAGAACAACAATCTCCACTCTATCAATCGTATAATAATGTACTTTAGAATGCATACCATTTAAATAATACAGAGAATTGATAAAACAAAAATAAACGTCATTCACAACTATAATTAACTAAACAGTAATTTTGTATGACAATTTGAAAAAAGAAACGTTCATACATATAGCTTGCTTTTAATTACAATTAAATATTTTATTTCGAAAAATTAAAATAATTACGTAGCAAATAATTTCATTTATTTTGATAACAATATATATATATATATATATATATATATATATATATATATATATATATATATATATATATATATATATGTATATATATCATTATAAGAGTGTGTGGATTACATCTTGACCTACCTCAATGCAAAGAATAGCACAGCAGGCAAGGTCAAACTCATATTTCGCTAAATTGCACATTCCGATAGAAAAGAAAGTGTTATAATACAGGTATACTTATTTAATACATAACGTACATTTAGTATTGTCTAATATATTTACCGCTGAATGTAGAAATTTTTAAAATAATCATGGAGAGTCTATACGTTAAGCAAGCGGAAATAGGAACAGAAATAGTGAAACTCGTTTCAAATACAAAAAAGGATTCCCAATCTCGGAAAAATCAACAATACATCCGGGATAGACAGGAAAAATTAGAAGAATATTGGGCAAAATTTTTAAATAACCACGAAAAGCTGCTAGAAGGGGGTATAACGAAAGAAAAATATTTTGAAACAAAATACTATGATCAGGTATTTAAGACATACATTGAGGGGAAAACCCTGTTGGAAGAATATGGAAGGGTGCTGAAAAGAGGAAAAGCACCGAAAGTAAAGGAGATACAGATAAGAAAACAAAGAATCGAGGAATTATTACGGCCAGAAAATGAACAAGACTTGCAGGAGGATGAAGAATTGCAGTCAGAGTTAAGAGAATACATGGAAAAGGTGAATACACTAATGATTGAAGCAGCAGTAAATGAGGAACTGGACGCTACAGATATTGAAGAAGTAGAGAGAATAAATCATCTAAAGAGGAAAGTCAGGGAAGTTTTAAAGAAAATAAGGCCAAGAATGCAACGGCCAGGAAGCACACAGAGGAGGGACGGTGTGACATTGCCGCAGGTAAAAATCCCTGTGTATGAAGGCAGATATGAAACGTGGAGAACTTTCCACGATCTGTTTACTAAAGTAATACATGAAAACGACCAGTTATCAAACGCAGAAAAAATGCAGTACCTAAAAACTCAAGTAAGAGGGGAAGCCAACAGAATGATACAACACTTAAACATATCCGAGGCCAACTACGAAGTGGCCTGGAACATGCTAAAAGATAGGTATGAGAACCCAAGGATGATATTGTTTAAATTAATAGACAGGATGCTACTAGCGCAGGAAGTAAAGGAATCTTCTGCTAGAGCATTGAAATCACTACATGACACCTTCCACGAAAGTCTGGAAGCCATAGGAGGGTTAGGAACAGACACGGAAGCGTGGAGCCCATTGATAGCCCGAATTATCATAACGAAATGGGACAATGAAACTAGGAGGCTGTACGAAAACCACATTGGAGACAGTAGAGAGATACCGACGTACAAATCGACACAAACATTCCTACAGCGAAGATTTCAGACACTGGAACTGCTGGAGTCAGAAAAAAGACAAGAGAAGCAAGGAGGATCTCTTAGGAAACCAAGAACACATTGCGTGATATGCAACGGAGATCACGGAGTACCGAACTGCAGAGAATTTCAGGAACTCAATGTAAGAGACCGGAACAGGATGATAAAAGAAAAAGGATTGTGTACAAACTGCCTAGCACATAAAAAAGAAAAACAATGTTATTCACAATATAGGTGCAGACACTGTGGCGGAGACCACCACCATATGTTGCATTATGAAAAAGGAAACACAAGCAACAAAAGAAACTCCAATGAAACGAAACGAGAACAAACACAAGAAAGAAATGGAAGAGATTCAAACAATAGAAGAAACGGGTACCAAGCTGATAGGTACAGAGGAGGAAATAATAATCCATACAACGCCAGAGAACAAAATAACGGAAGGCGAGAAAATACACAAGATACCAATGGGTCTAGGAATAGCAACGACCAGCAAAGAGGGCAGAATTCAGTAAACTGTGCAAGCCATAAGGAAGGTGAAGCATTACTAGCGACAGCTGTGGTACGCATAAGAGATGCGAAAGGAGATTCACACATAATGAGAGCACTAATCGACCAAGGGTCACAATGCGCATTTATAACGGAACAAGCTGCGATGACGCTAGGAACAACAAGGAAGCCCATACAGGCGACCATATCCGGGATAGGCTCGTCAGGAGAAAAAACAGCCAACTGGAGTATGAAACTTTTAATCGAAACTCATTACGAAAGTGACTTCGAGATGGAAATAGAAGCACTAGTACTACCGAAGATAACAAGGAATTTACCGGAAAAGGATATAATTCTACCGGACTATAACGAGAAAAATGCAATACTGGCAGATCCAAGATATTACAAGGTAGGGAAGATAGACTTACTACTAGGAGTAAAAGAATACAGTTACATATTGACAGAAGGGATGCACAGAATAAGTAATGGACTCCTGAGTCAAAACACCAAACTAGGATGGATAGTTTCGGGAATAGCACGAGAAAGGGAGAATATAAAAGCAGAAGTAAGCTGTATGATATCAAGACAAGAAATGGACGTACAAATAAAGAACTTCTGGGAATTAGAAGAAGTAAATCAGTATACAAGTGTCTCAGTGGAAGAACAAGAATGTGAAGAACTGTATCGACAGACTGTAAAAAGGAATGAAGAAGGGAGATACGAAGTAAAAATTCCGTTTAGGGAAGACGTCGCAAAGTTAGGAGAATCTAAACAGCAAGCATTCGCCAGATTGATGCAACTAGAAAGGAAGTTTGCAAAAGACAAACAGTTAGAAGCGAATTACAGACAATTCATGGAAGATTATGAAAACCAAGGTCATATGGTAATAGCAGAAAACCAGGGAGATGGGTACTACTTACCTCATCATCCAGTGAGAAAAGAGGACAGTACTACAACGAAAATAAGAGCCGTGTTTGATGCATCAAGCAAAAGCTCATCGGCAGTAAGCCTGAATGATATTATGCACACAGGGCCGAAATTACAACAAGACTTGACAAATATACTATTACGATGGAGATCCAATAAGGTAGCATACTCAGCGGATCTGGAAAAAATGTTTAGACAAATCAGAATGGCAGAAGAAGACCAAAAATATCAAAAAAATTTGTGGAGAAAGGACACAAAGGACCACATACAAGAGTATAACTTAACGACGGTGACATACGGCACGGCCGCAGCACCCTTTTTAGCGTTAAGAACAATACAACAATTACAAGAAGACGAAGGAGCGAGGTTCCCGTTGGCATCGAAAATTGTAAAAGAAAACATGTATGTAGACGATATACTAGGAGGAGCTGAGACAGTGCAGGAAGCAGAAACAGCCCAAAAGGAATTAATACAACTGTTCAGAAAAGGAGGTTTCACTCTTAGAAAATGGTTGAGCAACGAAGAAAAAATAATGGAGAACGTACCGGAGGATATGAGGAACGTAGACTCGAAGGCATTCAAACAAGAAGAAGTACGGAAAACGTTAGGAATACACTGGTCACCTAAAGAGGATATAATCACATTCAAAATAGGGATAACGACGGCAAAGAAAATAACGAAAAGACACGTACTGTCAGAAGTAGCAAAACTATACGACCCACTGGGATGGATAGCACCTGTAGTAATTCAGGCGAAAATGTTCATATAGGAATTATGGGAGCAAAAGACCAGTTGGGATAAAGAATTAACTAGCAACCAACAAAGCAGGTGGAATACATACCAGGCGCAATTAGTAAATCTGGAGAAAATAACATTGCCCAGGTGGAACAACTTAAGCAAGATAAACAGAGTAGAACTGCATGGATTTGCAGATGCGTCTATGAAAGGATATGGAGCGGTAATCTACTCAAGGGTATTAGGCCCAGAAATTAAAACGAATCTAATGATAGCAAAATCGAAAGTCGCACTATTGAAAGGGAAAACGACGTTACCGAGGCTCGAGCTGTGTGCCGCGGTACTACTAGCAAATTTAATGAAGAAAACCCTACAAGCATTGAACAGGGAAAACATTGAGGTATATGCATGGTCGGACTCAACGATAACCCTGGCTTGGATAAGGGGATCATCAAAAAGGTGGAAAATGTTCGTCGCCAACAGAGTAGAGGAAATAAGACGCGTTATAGGACCGAAAAATTGGCATAAGGTAGATACAAAGGAAAATCCAGCGGACATCCTCTCACGTGGAAGTACCGCATCAGAATTATTAGAAGCAGAGCTATGGTGGAAGGGACCAACTTGGCTGACTAGTAACAAAACTTTAACTCAGGAATCAGAAGAAATACCAGAGACAAATGAGGAGGAAGTCAAAACGAAAATAACGGTGCACACGACAACGATAAAGGAAGACATATGCGAGAGATTCTCAAATTTAGAAAGAATGAGAAGAGTACTTTCATATTGTAGGAGATTTGCAGACAAATGCAGAAAAAAGAAGGACAATGGACAAAGTCAGATTACAGTCCAAGAATTAGAGGAAACGCTATTAAAGGTGATAAAGCACACACAGCACGCCTACTTCAAACAAGAAATAAATAAGCTGGAGAAGAAACAGCAATTAGACAAGAAAAATAAATTAGCGTCATTGGTACCATTCCTGGATAGACAAGGAATTCTAAGAGTCACCGGAAGACTGAGACACACGAATCTAAAGTACGGAGAAAAACATCCGATAATTTTGCCAAAGGATAGTGCATTAACAAAGTTACTTATAACAGATAGTCACGCAAGAAATCTACATAGCGGATTACAACAAACACTACAGTACATAAAAAGGAAATACTGGATAATCAACGGCAGAAGAACCGTGAAAGATCATCTAGCAAAATGTTTAAGGTGCAGGAGGTATAAAAGCCAAGCAGCACAACAATTAATGGGAGATCTACCGAAAGACAGAGTGAACCCGAGTCATCCCTTTACTAACACAGGGATAGATTATGCCGGGCCAATAAAAATAAGTACCACGAGAGGCAGAGGACAGAGGAGCTATAAGGGCTACATCTCAGTATTTGTGTGTCTGTCAACGAAGGCAGTACACCTTGAGGTAGTAAGCGATATGTCTACGGATGCTTTCATCGCAGCGTTCAAGAGATTTACGGCACGCAGAGGACAGTGCAACAACGTATACAGCGATAACGGAACCACATTCGTAGGAACAGCAAATTTGTTGAAAAAAGAAAATCAAAAAATAGATGACGAGATAAAACAAGGATTACTGGCACTAGGTACCCAGTAGCATGTCATACCTGCATATGCACCACATTTCGGAGGATTATGGGAGAGCGCAGTGCGAATAATGAAATATCACTTGAAAAGAATCATCGGGGAAACAGTTCTAACATATGAAGAATTGAGTACGGTGCTGGCACAAATAGAAGCATGTATGAACTCGAGACCATTATGTGGGTCATCAGAAGACCCTGAAGGGAAAATAGCCCTGACACCAGCTCACTTCCTTATAGGGAGAGAAATTATATCACCAAATCGGGAAGAAGAGCTTACGACTTATTTGAAGATGCCGACGAGGTGGAGATTAGTGGAGAAAATAAAAAGAGACTTCTGGAAAATTTGGAAACAGGAATACCTGCACCAATTACAACAGAGAAATAGATGGCATAAGGCGCACCCTAACATAAAAGAAGAAATAGTTATAATTAAAGAAGAGGATACACCTCCAGGCAGATGGCCATTAGCGAGGGTAACAGAAACACACCCTGGAGCGGAGGGATTAACCAGAGTAGTAACAGTGAGAAAGGCAAACGGGAAACTGACTAAAAGACCCATACATAAGCTAATACAACTGGAAGAAGAGAAACAGGAAAAGCCGAAAAAGGCAGCAGCACTAAGATGGAAGAAAATACTAGTAGCTATAATGTTTTTAACGATGTTAAAACCCATAAAGGCAGAACCGTATAAAATATATAATCCGGTACCAGGATTTTTCACAGAAGACCTTGGAGAGGTCGTCATAGACCGGGGAACATTTCGAATAAAGGTGTTACTCGAAAAAGGAAGAATTCGAACAGAGCACCAACTAATAGGAAATATGATACAAGGCGTACGAGAACTGTGTCATGAGATAAAAATCGTGAATTGTAAGGATATAATAGAGAAATTGGAGGAAGGACAAAGAAAGGCGGAGTCAGTAAGCGAGGGGCTGACAGTAGAAATAAAAGGAAGGGAAAGAAGAGGAATATTAGGAACAATATTAACCTCAGTATTTGGAGTCAATGACGAAGCCTACAGTAACATTGAAGCATTAGATAATGACCAAAAGGAGCTAATAAAGGGATCACAGCACCAGGCGAAGATAATGTTAGAAACAATAACATCAATCAATCACACAGAGAACAGGATAAACGAGCAAATGAACAAGTTTAACAAAGCACTAATCACAGGTCTACAAGAAATATCTAAAGGACTTAACGAAGTAGAAGACAAAGCACAAAAACTAGAAACCGAATATAGCACGTTACGAATACAAACGATAGCATTACAAGTTATGGACTTCATAAACGAATATACTCAATTTTACGAGGGAATATTAAACCTTCACTATAACCACGGACACTTCATTGATATAGTGAAACCGGGTGAAATAACCAAATTAATAGGGAAAGCAGGGCAGATACTGCCTCAAGGGGTCGAAATACGACGACAACCCATTATAGAAACAGAAGTCAGTCATGACGACAGATATATAACAGTCATCGGCTACTTCATAGTGACAGGGAAAAATAAGTACAGCATGCTCAAAGTCACGGCCATACCACTTAACGTTGAGGGGTCGGTGTTGCGCACATTTGTCGCCCCAAGGAATCTACTGGTCGTAGATTATAACACACTGCACTACTTCGAATTGACCACGGAAGATAGAGAAAGGTGCTTACTGTTGACAAAGGCGCAGATAGCGTGCTCACCAACGGCTATAAGAAACATGGATACCCAACCAAACTGCATACTAGAAGAAATTTATGAGCGATCTAAGAATAGCACATGTCCAGTGGTAGCCAGGACAATACAGACAGCTCAATGGAGTAAGATGGGTACTCCCAACCTCTGGCTAGTTATCACGCCAGTCACGATACACATATCCATTATTTGCGATGGAAATCGGAGCGAAAGAGTACTGGAACGAGTCACATTCCTGAAGCTTTCACCCAAATGTATCGCCCAAACGAAAAATATTACATTACTCCCCACTAGCAGTGGGGTGGACAGAGCAGTGACGAGTTACCTGAAGTCGCCAATCACTCCCGTGGCCCAACTGGTGGCGAGGACACCCCGCAAGTTTAACACGCCTCTAAACACCTACCTTGACATACCAGGAGGAGAGCTACGTCATGTGTTACTTGAGGAGGAGAGTCTGGAACAAGAAATGACGCATACGCAGTGGCGATCGATTCACGAATCTAATTGGCATTATTTTGTGGCCACCGGGATCATTACTATAATGGTAATAATTGGGATACTCACGTTATGGAAGTACCGTCCTGTTGCACGACTATGTCGTTCAGGGAATCCACAAACTCAGACTAACGAACAGGAAGTACCTGTATTAGTTAGTAATCGGCACAACAATGTACGGTCGACTTCCCAAGTTGACATCCCACTTTCCACATTTTCATCCAATTGCCCTAATTTTAATCTAGAGATAGAGTCGGACATTGATAGCTAGGGTACGGTTGGAAGATTATTGATTATTCTTAAACTATTTATAATTTATCATGTTTGAATTTTACTATGTTATGTAATACTTATATGTAAACTTTGAGTATTGACACTTGGGCCAGATTGCCCGATTCCGCAGTATGTCCAATATCAAATCTTCATAATTCATATCCGAAATTGGACAGTATAATTTTATCACCCAGTAGACCGAATGAATCTATTTGTTATTAAATACACACACGTAGTTAATTAGGTTACATACACATTTGGTCAATTATAAATAATAATTTGGACATCAGTCAAAAGTACTGACAAAGTAAACAATTTACATAAATTAAATACACATATCACGCTAGGTACGCGAAAAATATTGACCCAAATAGAATTTATATAAAACTAATATCTCTTGACTAGAGAAGCATTCAATCAATATTCACTCAACGAACATATAGTCTTCAACGATCAACTTCATCAGTCTCTACTCAAAGTAATCCCGGGTCTACACCCATAGTGTACGTCTCAACAATAAACTCTGCTACTATTATTTGGTGTTTCCATTACAACAGAACGAACATCTTCACTGAGCCAACGAAGGGAATTTGTTCAATTACTGATAAGCATACTTTTATATATCATATAAATATAAGTTGAGGCGCTCAGTGCCAAAGTGAACTAAGCGACAATTTGGAGATTTCCTGAATACGCTCTTAAATGAGTCCATATTACTTATACTATAATGCCATAGAAGTTTAACAGACAAAAGTGTAGTGGGGAATTTTTTATCAACAGTTATTTAGTTTGGCACCACTGCCAACCTCTGATACGTTGCATGCCAAACTGACAAGCGGCAAATACATTGTGTTTTTAAATAGGCTTGTGAAGTGATTTTTACATGCGACTTTTGGTGGTTAAATATAAGGAAAATGTTTCGTAAAAGAACAATAAAAATGGTAGAGAAGTGTACTAATGTGTTACAAACTGAGGCTAATAGCAAAGGTAAGCCATTATAATTACAACCCAATTTAAATTATGTTTACATTTTTTAGGTATATCATGTAATAGTTTCAAATAAGTTCTATAGTTTTGTAAATAACGGGAAATAGTCTATGTAATTTATACAGGGCTATAAAATATTGTCCCCTTATGAATATAAAATTGTTAATCTGACTAAATGTACGATAGCAAAATTAAAATTAATATTTAACATACACGTTATGAATCAATTCTATGCGAGTAGTTTTTTTACTTTAATACAATTAAATTGAGTAACCACTTAGCGAGTTAAGTGTAAGAAGCTCAGGTATATACAGTAACATTAGTTTTCATTAACCTTGCGATTAAAGCGGTATTTACATTAAAGTATCTTAACATTTTTATACTTTATGGCACTTATGCTACTTTGGCATTTTATCAACTGTCGCTTGGTGGTTTTTTTAGTGGTTAGGCTACTATGGCATTGAAAATTGTCTTAAAGTTGCCTAATCCAATCTATTCTTTTCAGACAAAATACAAGATGAAATCGAAGTTAGCATCAATAAACCGCCAATACCAGGATGTAATAACAGCTTTGATAAAAATAAGCAAATATTGATTAATCACATTTCTGAAAATCCTAACATTGAAGACAGCCAAGAAACTTCTGTTAGTTTACTTGCTTTTGAACACTCTTTTACTAGGCCTATATTGACTGGTTATAATGAGAATGCAGGATTATCTGCAGATAATAATAAAATATACAATAATAACAATGAAAGAAGTTTAATAAATGAAATATTAAACAAAGAGCAAATTGTTACCACTGAGTATGCCTCCATTGGAGAATTGTTTTCTAATGATACTTATATTAGTTTAAGAGAAGACGAACATATGAATACTAATCTCGAAAGAGACTACATAAACATACACGATTCACATAATGAAAGTAACTTGATTATTATCAATGACGAAAGATCTACTGAAGGTTTAAAAGAGGTAGACCAGATAGGTATAAATGACTACAGAGGCATACAAAATTCACACGATGAAGATAACTTGATTATTATTAATGATAAAAGGTCTTACGAAGTTTTTCAAGAGCTAGACAACGTAGATATGAATAAAAATGATGTTCATAATGAAAACATATTGAATGAAGGTGAAATAATAGATGCTGAGAATCATGAAAATAGTGAAGATAACTTAATTATTATTAATGATGAAAGATCTTTCCAAGTTTTTCAAGAGCTAGACAACGTAGATATTAATATAAATGATGTTCATGATGAAAACAATGTAAACATATTGAATGAAGGTGAAATAATAGATGCTGAGAATCATGAAGAGATACAGAATAATATAGAAGAAGAACCAATCCATTCAAGAAAAAGAAAGAGGGATGAAAATAAATGGAAGAAGAATGTACGAAAACGCCTTAGAAACAGTGGACAGGAATATTTGTCGGTAAAAGGGACTACAGTTAGAGAAAAGGAATTCAGATTTTTTGAGTGCAAATGTAATTTTAAATGTAAGGCAAACTTTATTCCCGAAAAAAGAGAAGAAATACATAAATACTTTTACAGTTTGAAAGATTGGAAATTACAGACAATGTACATTCAGTCACATGTTAAAGTGAGTGAAGTAAAGAGAAAGCGTACAAAAAATTAAACAAGTAAGAGGAATTTTTCACGACACTATTTTTTCAAATTTCAAATGTAAACCCTGTAGAAGTTTGTAAGAATGTTTTTAAGTATACCCTAAGAATATCAGACCAGAGAATCTCACATGCCATTTTAAAAACAACACCTGACGATATGAGAGGAAAACATGAGCCCCATAATAAAACTAAAATTTCAACTCGCGAACACATAAAAATTTTTTTGAAAAAATTCCCTGTTTATCAGTCTCACTATTCTCGAAAGAAAAGCCCTCATAGGCTCTATCTATCAATATCTTTAAATATTAATATTATGTATTCACTGTATAAACAACACTGTAAAGAAGATATCCCAGAGATTGTACCAAGTACTAATACTTTTTTATTCTTTAATAGAATATTATATACATTATTCTCTTTGTAGTCTGATGTGTCAAATTTGTCAATATCTTCTTTAATATGATTATATGTGTCGTCAACAAAAAACTGATATATTAAACTATCTGTATCGGTGTATAATAATTTTGCTTGATCTTTAAATTTTGTTATCACATATTTATAATGAAAGTCATATAAAATGGTTTTGGAAATATCTAAAATACACATCCCTATATATATATATATATATATATATATATATATATATATATATATATATATATATATATATATATATATATATATATATATATCGGTTTATTAAAATTGACTTTTTGTTTTGTCATTTCAATTATTACAGTACTTTCATCGAAAATAGTACAACTATGAAAATTAGGTTGTGAGATATAGAAATTTGCTCCATATCTTCCATTATATCTGTTTACAATTTTTATTTCTCTATGTTTTCTGACATTTTCAATACTTTTACCGTAAGGGGCATTTATAAAAAGTTTAAATAAATTTTTTTCAAATTTATTTTTGCTTTCCTTTCGCAAGCCAATGTTTAGATCAATATATTTTTTTTAATCAAGGGGATTGTTTAACTTTCAAACATCGATGAATTTTTATTATTTTCAAACCCAAATTAACAATCTGTTTCAGATATATATATATATATATATATATATATATATATATATATATATATATATATATATATATATATATATATATATATATATATATATATATATATATATATATATATATATATATATATATATATATATATATATATATATATGTAAATACTTTTTTCTTTTTGGGTGTGGTAATCAATAAAAACAGAGCTTTGCTAAGGCGTACTATTTATTCTGAATCCAAGCTTTCGGTGGTTTTTTGCCACCTTTATCAAGGTCTATTATTTTGTGCTGAGGGCACTCACTATGTCACAATCAGTGCCCTCAGCAAAAAATAATTCTGCTCCAACAAGTGTGTATTTTTATGCCCTTCCATATATTCCAAAACTAACCGTTGAACTCACTAAGATTTTTAAAGACTAAGAATATCAAAATAGCTAACAAGAACATCAAAACCATACGTCAGCTGTATAGCAAAATAAAATAACCCCTAACCACTCTAGAGACTACAGATGTTGTTTATTGCATTAAATGTACTGAATGTCCATCCACGTACATTGGTGAAACTGGAAGAAATCTGTCTAGCCGTATTATTTCTCATAAGAGTGATTGTAGATTAAACAAACCTACTTGTGCTTTGGCAGAGCATACTATCGATCTAGACCATAAGATAGATTTCAACAATGTAAAAATATTAGCCAGAGAGAAAAATAAATTTAAGAGAACTTTCTTAGAGATGGTACATATCAGCAAGAGTGATAATAACAATCTTAATAAGAGATCTGAGATCCAGAATCTTAGCAAAATTTACAATTTTATATTGACTTTTGACTGAGCTATTTTGCATCTCAGAGTTTTCTTTGTTTCTTTTCTTTTTTTTAAATTTCAGTATTAATTGAATACTTGTGATCAAACTTCAGTTACTAATTCAGTTTTGTTTTGTTTGAGTTATTATTTTTTCTAAACCTATTTACTAAATACTATTTTCTTTCGATTGCTTATGTTATAAATAACATTTTTAATTTCCCCCTTATTTTCAAGTTGGTAATACAGTTGGTAGTACTCAAAATTCATAAACAGTATTTTGTGAGACGTTATTTTCAAAGTTGTTTTTTGTATTTTCTCCTAACTATTTAAACAATAATTGTCCACCCACTTTCTCTTTCTGCTCGTGAAATGTGACTGAAATCAAGCCTACAACGACGACTGTTTTAACATGTCGTCCTTCATTTTGTTTTTAACTTTTAACGTATTTAGTAATTTTTAAAGTGTTTTTTTAACAGTAACATTTTTAAGTTTAGTTGCAACTTCAGTATTATCATGTTATTTAACGTTGTTGTTTATGCCACGAATCTTACATTCGGGTAAGTTTTTTATAGTTTTTTATAGCCTTTTTTGGCACCATTCAAATTGTTACAACATAGTAATTTTCTTTGTAGACCTTGATAAAGGTGGCAAAAAACCACCGAAAGCTTGGATTCAGAATAAATAGTACGCCTTAGCAAAGCTCTGTTTTTATTGACTACCACACCCAAAAAGAAAAAAGTATTTACAGATATTTTTTCCAAACTAGTCAAAAAACTTTGGACTACTTTATATATATATATATATATATATATATATATATATATATATATATATATATATATATAATAACATATTTTTTTTATCGTACAATGTGGTTAATAATTTGGGAATTGTTGATTTATAAGATGGTGGGATCATGTGTTCAGGACAAAGAGGTAAATCTTTATGTACATTAAAAAGTTCTTTTGGATATTCAATGTCTACCTCAAGTATGTATCCATATTCTCCATCATTGGGACAATCTAATGTTTTCCTTATAAATATCAACCAAATTAATCCATTCAAAGCCGGCATATGGCAATAACTCATCGCTGTACCATAAAGATTATTAAAATCCCAATACATTAGATAGGAGACTTCTTTATCAGGATTGTATTTATCTTCCATATATTTATTATTAGCTTCTCCATATCTATTACTTCAATGTGAAACTCCTCCTCGTTTTGCTTTTTCAAAAAACAACACCATATCAGTTTCTCTTAATAATTTTAATTCGATATTGGTTACTTTTAACATAGCATCAAAGGCTAATCCTGGTAAAGTATAATAATGATGACTATCTAATCCATAAGTTTTCAAACACATAGATCGAAAATTCTCAAAAATGTCAGCCAAAAGTAGAACGTCTGTTTTTAAATATAATTCTGCATTCTCCTGCAAGTTTTTTATCTGAAATCTAGTCCAAACGTTGCAGGCATGTTGATAGTCCTCTTTAGTAATGTCCTCGTTATTGACTTTACTATAAAAATTTTCAATAGACGGAAGACAAGTGTCCTTTAATTTGTCCCAACTATCTAAATACTCATACGGGAAAACACCCTTTCTTTTGACCAAATTAAACTTCGAATCATAATTAAAATAGCTACGCGTAATATTTTTTTGGTTGTCATCTAGATATGAGGAAAGTTGATCTAATGAACAAGACAAATCTAAAGGAATCAATAAATCTAAAACTAATATTAGTGCCATGAATATATTTGGTAAATGATATATACCTCTCTTTATTTAGCGGTAATAGTGACATGCCCTTGTATCAGAGTTAAGACTTTTAATTAAAAAATGGACGTCGTAGCCAGAGAGATTATGAAGTGTAATAGGAATTGTGTACGATGTCCTATAATTACTTTTACATAACCTATGGGCCGCCCCGCGAAATCGTCCTGTAACATGACAGTGATCTCGTGCCTTCTCTGATTTATCCAGTATAGGTTTTAAACAAATATGACAAATAAAAGTTGAATTAAAATCTTTCTGTTCTTTATCATTTAATGATATAATCTTTCGAAATTTTTGAAATAAATTTTCTCTATAAATTTTCCTAGCTATCTCTTCGAGTTCTCTTACAAACCATGTTTGAAAATCATGACCCGTATATATTTTTAAGTGGGATAAAGAATCATCATAGGAACATTTAAAATAATAAGCTATACTGAAAGCTTCATGCTTTTCAGTTAAACAAGTTTTCAAATTAATATTATTATCATTATAGTTTGTAAGAACACTTTCAAGATCAGCGTATATAACAAAAGGAACAAGTTCTTTGTGATCAGAATTTTTAAATTTCATTATAATTTTTTTCGATTGATAAAACCATTTTAAATGAATTTAACTTAAAACAATCCTCTAAATGATTTTGTAAATATCTCTCACTACTAAAATGATTAAAGCATCGTTCAAAAACCATTTTTTATTTCGAACGTTCCCAATGTTTTTACCACATATTCTTGAAAAATGTTTAATATAAGCAAAATGAAATACTCTCTGTTTTATGTAATTGTCCTCCTCTTCATTATCATCATTTACAATATTATCCATGGCATTTAATACAAGTAAATTTATACGAGGAGAAAAATTTGTTTGGCTCAATATCAAAGGTAGAATTTCATTTCTTTTTCCTAATGTAAAGACATTTATAGCAAGTTTATTTAATTTTTCAAATTTTGAAATATCTTTAATATCAATAGAAAAACTGATATTATCAAATTTTAATATTGTACTAAAGTGAGGATAAGATGATGTTCGGTCAACATTTTTTGTGGCAGGATGTAAGGCAGCAACAACTGACCAAAGAAAACAGTAAGGATCAGAATTCCTAATATTAATTACACTTCGAGTATTCTTTATATACTTAGGTAGCTCAACGTATGTTGAAATACCACCAAGTAATATGGATTATATTTGTTTATATTAACTTTTAAATTTAAAATGTGAGATAATGCCCATCCACTGTCTTTTTCTTGAAAATCTTCAAACTTTCTTAAAACGGTATCTATACAATTGATTTTATACCAATTCTTTGTTTGTATTTTGATCAATTAATGCATTTTTCGTGGAAAAATGTTTAACAGACGTTTCACCATCCTGAGGTTTGATGAAAAGTCCATAAAAAATTACATTAACTTTTAAAATACATGAAACTAATTTTTTTTAATTTGAATTGAAAAACTTTTAAAAGCCTTTTCCATAAACAGTTTAGGGTCTTTATATTTTAAATTTATGATAACGCCTGTCTTAACTCTGCTATTAAAACAAGATTCCAAATCCTGCCACAATAACCCTCTGTTAATATTTTTTTAACATTTAATCTGTTTTTAAAATTTTCTAGATATGTTTTAAGGGTGGATAGATTCGCCTCTACACAATGAAAATTTCTAACACAAGTAGCCCTATTTTTTATACATTTTTTTAACAATAAAATTTGTTTTTTCAAATATTTTATAAATGTAAATCAGTTTTAGTTTTAATTAATCTACTTACTGTTTCCATCTTCTGCACCATTTCAGTAGAAATTTGATCGATCACTTTACTACTACTCATATTCAAAGACCAACGTAAACTTCAGGACGACACAAATACCAGCTAGCAAAATCAATCCTGTATTTATACTATATTTAAAAAAAACATTGACGCATTTCTACAACACCCTATGCAACGTGATTATATTTTTATTTCTTCATCGAAAACACATTATACATGCAATAAACATATTGAAGGATGACGCTGACGATAATGCATTTTTAGGTCAAATTGGTCACGAAGTATTTTTACTACATAAAAAAAATACATTGACGCAAATCTACAACACGCTATGCAACGTGATTATATTTCTATTTCTTCCTCGAAAACACATTATACATGCAATAAACATATTGAACGATAACGGTGACGTTAATGCATTTTTAGGTCAAATAGGTCATGAAAATACATTATATGCAGATAAGCACATTTTATTTAGATAAACATAAATTAAGTTTGGAATAATAAACGTTTTAATGATAAACATGTTTTGTACTATTTTCTGCATTGTAATAAAGATCAAATAGGTCAATTACGTTAATATATTTTTTTATTCTTACTATTCAAATTCGGTTAATTTTAAATTGATCTATCAGTTAGTCAGTGAACTATCGAAATGGCCAATGTACCATTCCAGTTGGTTATTGTATCTGAAGATCCAATTAACCTTCCAATAACGGACGCCTTTGTGATTGTGAAGCAGTTATTTATGTAAGTATTTTACTTATTTTTGGTTATTTTTCCATTTTCCTTTTTTGATTTGTTCTACATGATTTTATTTCGCTCTTACTGGTTTATTTTTTTTTATTATAAATATTTCATGGGATTATTATAAGTTTTTCGAATCGGTCTTTACATTTGTAAATAATTTTATTTTGTTTTCTTTGTTTGATTCATGTTGCTGTTGATTCATTATATTTTTTTTGAGATTCAAGATATATGATAATTAAAGTGAAAAATGATAAAGAGTTCCAGGTGCTGGAAAATATATGTAAGAAATACCGTTTTAACCTCCTTGATGATGAGGTGGAGGAGTTTGAAAAGTACCAACAACAAAAACAATTGGTGGGTACAAAGAGACCATATCTTCCTCCCCCTCCCCCTCTTCCTCAGTTTGGACACTCGTCTAAGTATTCAACTCCTTTCCTTTTACCAACGAATTCAACTTCTCCACCTGCCACATCAAATGACGACCACGACGACGACGATACTCAGCCATCCCCAACAAAAAAAAGGAAGGTGACGACGAAGACGACGACGACAACGCAAAACCCACAAGACATAATGGATCTGGAAGACCTGAACATGGAAGATTTTCTTAGTCAGAAATAAAAAAATAAGTGATTAATTTTTGTGTTTCGATATAATTCTAAATTTTACTATTTTTGTTTCAGATGCTTTGGGGAAATAATAATAACAAAGTATGTACATAATTATATTTTATTATTTTATTAAATAAACTAATTTTCTAATTATTATCTCTGTATTTTATTTCATTTACATCTTTTACTTGATTAAAAATATTGATCATTTTTTTTGCGATATTGACCATTATTTATGTCGCTATCTTTGAAAATGGATAAGAATCCATAATTCTCTTTCCAGCATATTGAACATATTTTTTTTAAATCTTCAAAAGTCATATCTGTTCCGACGTGGTCATTGTAAATGTGTTTTAGATTTAAATCGTCTTGTTTAAATACAATTAAAATATTTGCATTGTCTCTTATAAGATGCTTAGGTATTTTTGCATAACTCTGACTTAAATAAAATGGATCCACCTGAGAATGTCGAGACATGCTAAAGTATTCTCGAATAACATCTTGGTTGTTACAAGCAACATCATCAAAGATAAAAATTGAATTGGGCTTCGCTTCAGATGGGTGCATTATTTCCGTACTTCCACTGTAAGTATAATATCCTATTCCTTTAATTGGTTCTAACAAAGTTTCTAAATACTTTGAAAAAAATTATATATTTTCTTATTTAAAAAAAAAAAAAATATATATATACCTTTTACAAAGGATTTTAATAAATTTTTTTAATATATGGTATACAGCCAAATACAGGAACGTAGATTCCTTGTGGATTTGTACTTTGGTTGTATTAACGATTTTGAGTAAATATACACATTTTCAAATTTTAATGCATTAGCATGTTCCAATAGACTTATCATCACATTGGTCTTACCACAATTTGAAGAACCAACTAAAATACATCTAATAGTTGAAGGAAACAAAACTCCATGCTTTTTAAACTTGTTCTCAATTGGTTCCAATAAATTATTCTCCACATCAAGCGTAGACTTTTGTTTTATAAGCTTCATGTCTGGTATCAATTTGAAAATCAATGGGTTGTGTATCTATTAATAAAAGACTATTTTTAATTTTGATTATTTATTGTCAACACTTTCTACAATATTTATACCAATAATGAATATTAAATACATTGTTTAGAGCACATTGTAAATTTTCATTAGTATGTTGAAAACACGAATGGGATTTAAAAATATCTTTCATAGTCTCATCTGAAAGTATATTAGGTTCATCTTCTACACAATCAATGCGGTTTTCTATGAATTGTTCCAAATACTTTTTTGTTTCATGATTTCTCACCAATATTGTTTCATCAAATATGGTGTCGTGTAAAAATTTTGAAATTTCTTCATATCTTAGATGATTATCACAAAAATGCCACGATTGTCAACTTAAACCATGGTTTTGAACAAATTGTTGTTCGATACATTTTATATATGATTTATTTACCATAGCTTCTGTTACTGGTAAAACAACCATTCTGTGTATAATACTTTCTGTAGTAGGATCTAAAATGGCAATTTCCCTACAAAGAAAGACATCTTCCACAGGAAAAGAGAAACCTTGGATATCTACAACGAACATGTTTTCTCTCTCTCGATATTCTTTAACAATCAACAAAATTTTACAGGTGGAACGTCTTTTAAATATTTTTTCTATCCCCACTTTCTTATATTGCGTCACTTTTATTTATCCATGAGTTGTGAGAACTATCAAAACCTAACCACTTGACAAAAATTTTATTTTTCTTTCTCTTTAATACCTTTTCAACTAAATAACTGTCTTTATTAACTTTTTGTAGCTGTTCTTTATAAAATCCCCCCAGAATTTCTTCAGTTTGGATTGTATTTTTTGTAAAAAACTCCACGATATTTTGAAACGCGTATATGATCACCAATATGAAATTTTTGACTTTTCAAATCGACAATTTTAATGTGATTGTATACGGTGTTTAACAATAGTTTTTCATGCTTCTTTTTCACATCAACTGGTTTCATTCCTATTGTTCTGTGGACTTTATTGTTGTATTCAATAACAACTTGTAAATTATCAATCCATTTATAGTTACCATTGAAACTAAACTGTTTCCAAATCATTGATTTAATCGTGCGAATAACTCGCTCAGCAATCGCAGCTTCTTTTCACTATATACATTGTAATGATTAATATTATATTTTTTCATCAATTTTTTTATATGTGGATTAAAAAATTCAGTTCCCATATCTGTTTGAAGATTATTTGGTTTTTGTTGTTTAAGTACAATCTCCATACATTTGGCTACTTCAACACCTGACATATTTTTTAGCGGTAAAGCCCACAAAAATTTTGAGAAACAATTTATTACAACCAAAATATATTTAAAATCGCTGTTTGCATTTGAATACTTTTGCATATCAATCAAGTCAGCTTGGAACAAATCATTAAGAGATTTTATAATAATTCTTCGTCTTTTAAAGTTTATTCTTGCAGGTTTGTGTAACTCATTAACAATATCCCTTTTAACAGACATGATATTTATTCTATAATGTTTGCCTCTTTTAGTTCTTCAATAATTGAATTTATTTCATTTGTATGTCCTGTATGTCCAGCTAACTGTGATGATAGTAATAAATTCAATCTTTTTACAAGTTCATTTGGATCATCCCAGTGGACGTAATCTATTTTATTGTTGTTTACTTCCATAAACAATCCTTTCCCTTCTATTATTGATGCGATTATTTTTTTTATATTTTGCTAATTTACTACCATCTATCTGGTTACTTGATTTATAATGTCTTCTGTGAGCATTCGTCGCTACAACTATTTTTGTATAGTTATTTTCGTCTTGTTCTGTAAAACTACCTGGATGTTTCTTAAACAAAAGCACATATATTCCAGGCGTGCGTTTATATCTGTTGTTTTTTAAAAGAACATCAGCACCAAGTGTCAGCACTACACTTTGGACATTTATTTTGCACAGGTACAGGCATATTCAAAGGATAAAATGTTATGTTTCACATGTACATATATTCTTCTCACTCAAATTTACTTTGTTATCGTTGTTGTTGTTGATTTTAAGAAAAATAGGATACACTCTTTCCAAAAAAGTACAATTAGGACTAAATTTTTTGTGATCTTCGATTATATTGTCATTGTAAATCTCATTGTCATATGAATCGTCTAATTTCAAAACCGGCCATCTCCAAAATTTCAGTTATAAGTTATTATAATCACATTTTATTCAAAACATTACCTATACCGTATTATAAAATCATTTCCTAACAAAAACGGCCAGATCTATGTCAAATTAAGCTACAATAATTGTCCTTAATTTCAAAATCGGCCATCTCCAATGCTGCCTTGGGTTCAAACCCGGCCATCTCCAACCGACCAATAGGAAATCCGCAATTGGACAGGTCCCGGCGTATTTTGTGTTAGTTAGCTTTAAACTCTCTGCTCTGCTGTTCCTTATAAACGATTTATGTGTAAACAAGTTTGTTTTTGTCATTTTTTTAAAGTTGTTATTAAATTTTGTTAATTGTGATTTATTGTGAATACTAAGCAATAGGATGGATGACAGTATAGGAAGCACAATCTCCACCGTTTCTTCGACATTGGCAAGAAAAAAAGGAAAACATTCTGATGAATGGAAAAATGAGAAACTAAAAACATTAAGGTAATCTTATTCACAATGTTGTTAAAAATACCTTTTTCAATGTAGTTAAATACATTTTTTGAACATGCATTTAATTACAATACAAAATACTTTAGCAAAGTATTTAAAAGTAATTAAATACTATCCCAATTTACAATTTTATCCCAGTAGTTTTAATGTTCACAATGCTTTTTTTATATTAAACTAAATTTAATCATCAGAACTTCTCCTACAATATCGGTTGTATAAAATATTGTAATAATACTTAATAAATAAAAGGATGATTATCATAATAATAATCAATCTGCAAAAACTAACAAAAATTAAATAACCATTATCTTAATACTACACAATGGTTATTTAATTTTGGGAAAAACCCATTGGTCTAATCCTCATTAAGTAGTACCTTTTACCTACCTACCTACCTACCTTTATTTACCTGCTATAACTGCCAGCTCTACATAGAAATGAAAACAGTGAAAGTATTGGAAATTTTAAAGTCATGAAAAAAATGTATTTCAAAATTTCAATTATTGTGTATTTAAATTTTGGGGAAAAGAGTAATTGAAATACTTTTGAAAATATAAGAAATTAAAAGTATAATCACGTAATTAAATACATCTAAAGTAATTGAAATACATTTTAATTTTAATTAATAAGTTTGACCTTAGTTTACTCTTGTTGCAGGTATTCGAGTAAAGAACTTCCTGAATATCCAAAGTGTAAACACAATACGAAAGCCTATCAGTGTAGATCATTAAAAATGCAAGACATTTTGACGTTCCATGAAAATTTCTACCGTTTCAAGGACAAAATTCAGCAAGATAATTTTATATTAAACCATACTAGTCTAGAGAAACCTAAACGACATCGCCCGAAAACATCTTCCCGTTCAGAAAAGTCTTACACATTTAAATATTTTGTTCGAAGAGTAGATGGTATAAAAGTACCAGTATGTAGAACAGCATATTTAAATATTCTGGTTCTTAAAAAGCATCGTGTCCAAGGGGTAATGAAGCGTTCTTTTAAATGCGGCGGTAGTGGAGCAAAAGAAACAAGGGGAGGCGATCGAAAAAGTTCGAAAAATATTTCCAAAAAAATGGCAGTTATGAAGTTTATCGAATCTTTCACAGCCCAAGAACCGCATTACTGTCGCTCAAAAACGTCTGTTAGGCTATATTTACCGTCTGAGCTCAACATCAAGTCCATGTGGAAAATGTACAACAAAGGTGTTGAATTACATCTTAAAGTGAAGCAATCATTTTTCCGCAATATTTTTAACAAACAGTATAACTTGGGATTTGGAACTCCCAGAGTAGACGTCTGCTCCAAATGCTTAGAAATTGGAGAAAAAATTAAAACGGAAAAGGAACCAACTGAACAACAAAATTTAATTACACAACATAGGGTGCACAAGTTAAAGGCTAAGGCATTTTTTCATATGCTGCAGGAGAAAAGAGATGGGTTGCTCACTATATCTTTTGATTGTCAAAAGAATATGAGTCTACCAAAGGTGCCAGACCAAAGAGCCTACTTCAGTCGTCAGTGGAACTTCTACAACTTTACTATTGTAGTAGGCAGCTCACATGATGCTTTAACTAAAAGCAATGTTCATATTTATTATTGGAACGAAACAGATAGGCCCAAAAGTTCCAACGAAATTGCTAGTGCAGTTTTCCACAGATTATGCCAAACAGATTTAAAAAATATTGACACCGTCCGTTTATTCGCTGATGGCTGTGGTGGACAAAATAAAAACACCACTTTGATGGGGATGTTATCAAAATGGCTTGTATCGTTCGCCCCAGAAAATGTTAAAACAGTTCAGGTTATCTTTCCCATTGTAGGTCATTCGTTTATACCACCCGATAGAGTATTCGCTCAAATAGAGAAAAAATTAAGAAAAATTGAAATTATAATAAAACCTGAAGAATATGTAAATATTCTTAAAGACCATGGAACTGTTTGGAATATTAATAATTTGGAAATAAATGATTGGAAGAGTGCCACACTGGAAATTATAAAGCCTCCAGGACAGTGGCACTTTAAATTCAACCCTTCAAAAAGGTTTATTTTACAGAAGACCACAAAACGTAATAATATCACTATTCGGGGCGAGGAGGCTTATCGTGTCGATCTAGGAAGTGACAAATTAGTAGTCAAAAAAGGAAAAACGGTCAATAATTTAGTTCCTCCTCTTTTAACAACTGGTATGGCTCCAAATGCCAAGAAAATCAAGGACGTTTCGGCACTTTTGGAAGCGCACTATGGAGCAAACTGGCGAGAGTTGGAAAATTTAAAGTTCTATGCTACTGTTGAACAATCTACAGGTGAACTTATCTGTACACCATATACACTTCGGACACCCCCAGGGATCATCGAACTATGCTAAGTCTGTACGCTGACGACACTGATATAGCTGCTAGCAGTAGCAATTCAAATCTGGCCACCAGATACTTACAAACGGCCCTAAACCGTCTGCAATATTGGTATGTTACGTGAAAAATTGCCGTTAACCCGGACAAAACACAGGCTGTCATGTACAAAAGACGTCAAGGAATCCCAGAGAGGGGATTATCTATCTTAAATACTCCGGTCGAATGAATAAACAACGCCAAATATCTCGGAGTAAAATTAGATAGACGTCTCACCTTTACCGATTACATAAACCAAACGGTACACAAGGCAAAGATCCTCAAAAGTAAGCTTTCCTCGCTAATTGGGAGGAGAAGTAAACTGAGGTTCAAAACAAAAATAAGAATGGCAAACGCCATCATTCTGCCATCCCTCACATACGCCTCTACAGCGTGGGGACATGCATGTAAAACAAACAGGAAGAAAATTCAAACTGTACAGAACTTCATGATCAGGGAGCCTCTTACGAGAGGCTAAAGAAAAGATACTCGCATAGAAATCCCCGATAGCTTAACAGTTTTGGCCCAAAAAACACAAAATCCAAAAAAAATTCAAAAAACCAAAAAAATGAGCATACGCTCACCAAAAAAATACCCTAAACTCCCAACCACCACCCCATTTTTAATATACCCCATTTTATTATGATTTGTCTTATTTTAGTTATTTATTTTATTTTCACTAACCAGTTAAAACAAAAAAACAAAAACCCAAAAAACATATACACGGGACGTGTGAGAGCATTATACACTTGGGAATGCACATCCCACCCACCCTTAAACCCTACTATTAATTTTACCCAAAATCCCCACTAACAAACAAACTGTTAACTTTAAAGATATAAAAATAGTTGGACACAGATCCACACGTCATTAATGCCCTTCAAGCTAAGACCCCTCAGGCATGCCCTTCAGGCAAAAACCCTTCAGGACCAAATTGCCCGAGGCAATCGCGTAACCTGAGCATCGAGGCCGTGTGCGACAAAGACGGGCTTGATGGCCAGACCCATCGATCACTCAGCCGGCAAGGAGACCAAAACTAGTTTTTGCCAAATTGGCGACTGTTTGATCGAGTACACAACTTCCGACCCTGATCGGACACACATTTTTTCCGGGACACAGAGCCCAAAGTCAGGCAAAAATTAAAATCCGTAAAGTAAATAGGGAGAAAAGCTACACTAAGCCACCCCTAGTCAGGTGGCCTAACCACAAGTCAATAAAAACGGAGAGGGTTTTCTTTTCCCAAAATCGCCCGCCGTAATAGTTCATAGCCTACTCTGCGTATGTCAGACGTAGAGGAGGGGTGGAGGAAAGACCCGGGGGCCAGATAGGTACCGAGCCAAAATGGTTAGCTTTTTTGGAACGTGACCGGTCTAATCTTCGGACATGGGGGTCCCACTGACTAGCAGTGGTACACTCATGTTCCTAGGGGTTGGGATGAACTCATGTGTGTGTATTTTATTTTCTGTCTAATATTTTCTAGATTTTTAATGACTATTAATTAATTTGAACTTTACCAGTTGGCTTATATTCTATTAACATATATTTATTGCGTAGTGCATTCCTTATTTTCTGATTAGTGGCTTTTAATTCTTTCGTATTTTAAAATGGACCTAACCGCTATAAAAAATAAACGTAAAAGTTGTAAAATTCAATTGTCCAGGATCGAATCCTACATCAAAAATCTTGATGGATCGGAGAAAATCTACATATTAAATGTGAAACTACAAAATGTTTTAAGTACCTACGAAAGTTACAAAAATCTTCAAAGTGATATAATTGTACAAGTCAATACAGAAAATTTAGTATCAGATCGTTTCGAGATTGCTATTGCGCAACTTGGATCCAATATTGAAAATCTTAAGAAAAAATTATCCAATAGTGATACTGTTGAATTATTTAATGTTGTTTTGCCAAAAATCATCTAAAAAGCTTACTGCGCGGTCCTCCTTTAGATTTAATTTCAAGTCTGAGTCTAACTATTCAGAGTTTAAACGTTGCTCTAGATATTTTAAAAAAGTCTTGACGATAATTAATTGATTGGTTGACTTACCTGTTAAGGAAGGACAATCATATTTGTCCTATCTTACATTTCGAACATGTGTACTAATGGAAGTGGTATTTTCTGGAGGTTGATCACAGTTTAAAGAAGAAGAAAAAAGAAGATATCCAGCTTCTTGACAGGTGAGGCGCAAATAACTGTTTTTTTTTTGATCGCACAATAAATGAATGGGTTCTAAAGATTCAATGGGGGCGGGGGGGAGCGTACAAATGTTCGAAATGTAAGATAGGACAATTATGATTGTCCTTCCTTAACAGGTAAGTCAACCAATCAATTAATTGTCCATCACATTACATTTCGAACATTTGTACTAATGGTAGGCTGTTGAAAAATTAGACAATATTGTGCGATATAAATAAACAAAATTATATTGCCATCCCCCAAAAATTAATAATTTACACATTTTATTTATTTATTTATTTTTTTATTAGGAACTACAAAAGTAGATAACATCGCACTCCTAATGTCTGTGTCAAGTTAAGAATTCATAAAGGAGCCTTATGGGAAGCGGTGATGCCAGAACTACCGATAGACTGAGATAGGCGAGAGTAGTGGAGTTGCAGCGAAAAAGCAGGGCCGAACTGCATGTTATATTGCACATTAGACGTTTTTTCACTTAGGTAACTTTAAATTTTTTTTGTTTTTTTGAAAAATAAAAATTAAAGACATGTCTTTTTCTCACAACAGTTATTTATTAAATTTCGGCTTAGGTCATCATCAGACTCTTAAAAATATTCTTAATTGTTTAATGAACAAATTGAGTGAGTATTGTGGTAGATATTATTAGTGTCAGTAAAAAACATAAAAAAACAATAAAAACTTCTGTATATTTTAAAAAAAATACAACAGAACCATAGAAATGTAACAAATTATTTGGTTTTTTAGTTTGACATTTATATATTTACAATATTACAATTATCAAAAACTATGTACATTCTTCGTCCATATCCAAATCGGAATTGTCACTACTATCATATAAATCTATAACTATGGGAGTTACGTCTTCCATTAGACCGTCCACTTCCCAAAATTTTTTCTCCAGAGTCATTACATGTTGAATATAGTTTTTCCAGTTATCAGACGTAACATTTGAAAACGCTTTTTTTATGAGGTCCTCCATATCCTTCGCTTTGAAGGTGCTGTTATTTACGGCCACATGCCTTTTTACTTGGCTCCATACCATTTCAATTGGATTTAATTCGCAATGGTATGGAGGCAAACGAAGCACTTTGACATTATTTTGTTGTTTACAAAGTTCTTCAATTTTGTAATTATCAAAATTTTGTTTAAATTGCGCGACTACCTCCAAAAGCTCGCACTTCAGATAATTTTCTTCAAAAAATATGTCTTTTTGTCTTAACCAGTCCATAATGTTATTCTTATTCCACGATTGGTTAGGCAACAACTCGGTTTTTACACTATGATATGGAGCATTGTCCATAACAATAACCGTTTTTCGAACTAAGTTGGGCAACAGTTTGTTTTCAAACCAGTTCTCAAAACACGGACCGTCCATTTCGTCGTGATAATCAGCGCTGTTTTTTTTTGCAAGGAAAAACATTTCAGCACCGTTTACAAAACCATTTTCACTTCCGGCATGGACAAGGATGAAACGTGGTCCACGCTGAGTGGGATGCTTTAGTCCAGTACTTAGCCCTTTTATGAACGCATCTCTTGCCGAGGTGACGGTTTTGTCTTTCCATTCTCTGGAAACCGAGTGCCCCACATTGACCCATGACTCATCCAAATACACAATGTCATAGCCCTCAGCCCGATATTGTTTAATGGCCCTTAAATATCCATGCCTCCATGCAATTATATCAGGACGTTCTATTAGCACGGCACTTTTATCACGTTTTGCATAAACAAAGTTCATGTCTTTTAACAACCTGTACATTGTACTGCGGGTAAAATTTGGCAAGTTTTCGTCTTGGTTCACTTTTGGCAGAAGACGATTCAAAGTAGGAGGAATGTTTTCAAAAAAAAAACTATGCACTGTTCGACGAACGCCGATACGAACACCTTCATCGTAAGTATAGTCTCTGGAGTTGTTTCGGCAACGGGTTCTTTTTCTGTTTGTTTTTACCTCAGAAAGCTCACCTTCTTTGTCTTCCTGTACGATTTTTTGAATCGTACGAACTGACACTCCTGTCATCGCGGATACTTTGTCGAATACAATACGTTGACTTTCATCTCGAAGCAAATTAATGTGGTATCTCACTACGTTTAAGATCACTTTTTTAGCACTCAGATGTAAAATTTGACCACTTTTAAACGGCAAAACTGGATCCATTTTAACAATATAATTTTTTACACTTGAGATTTGAGTGCGCGATGGTTATGCCTTAACCCTTGTCCGGGCAGAAGAATTTAAAAACGTAATCGGGCAGTTTGGGCTTATGTATACAGACAAACATATAATCTCCACTTCACCTAATTACACTATTTTGAAAAACATACCGCTCATTTATCTATAACTCATAAATCTGTCTGCTTTCCAAATGTGCTTTCCAAATGACACTATTGTTTGGAATGACTAAGTACATAAAGAGAATTAGAAAACTATTAATAGTCAATTATAAAGTAATCAATATTGTTTACTGTTAGGGCCTGTTAGCCCGGCTTGCCCGATAATGGAAGTTTAAGCACAATATCTTAATTATTATTGCTTTCTATTTATTAACTATTGTGAAAGTAATATTTTATAAATAATTTTGAGAGTTGACACCTAAGCTGTCAGAATTACCTGTGCCATAATAATTAACCAATTGCGTAAAACCTAATATTTTAACCACTAATAAAGACATTTTTCTAATAATCTTTAAAATCACTTCCCTGAAAATGTAACCATATTTATAAGTAATTGTAGTCGTTAAGCTTATTAAATAGATACGTACCTATCTTTTTAAAATAAATTTGATTAACATTGGAAAATATAAATAAAAATTTGAATATAAATAAAGAATGGGTTATTTCGGCCGGCCCTGCATAGTCCCGTGAACTATTGGCAACATACGCCCGTAAGAAATGCACTGGCCTATCTGTTCAGTTGTGAATTCTTAACTTGAAACAGTCTGTAGATGTAAACTGCGTTAACTCAAAATTTGACCATTTCGACTTAACAAAATTTTCAAATTCTTGACCTGAAGATCTATACGTAAATAAAACCCACGTAACAATACCTTGAATAGTTTCCGAGAGATGACGCTAAACGTCACTTTAGTTGAAAGATTTTAAACCGGGCGGTTCGAGTATTACTACGCCATTTTCAGTTATCCTCCAGTCACCGTAAGTGGATGTCGATAGTAAACTCGCTGAATTTGAGTTACAGCACTTTACGTGAAAAATATGTGGTAAGTAACATTTTCTATTTCAAGTTAATGTAGTTTACATGAACATTTCTTTGGCGATTTAAATAGTGATTTGATATTATTTTAAGTTGTACTGATTTTGGTGGAAATATATGATAATTTTTTTTGTGATATTTCAAATTACTTTACTTATCGTGAAAAAATTATTGCTTTCAGAGTTACAGTAGTTTAGATGAATAAAATTTTTCCTTCATTTATTCAGTTAGTCTTTTGAAGTTTGTCAATTTTCGCAATACAAAGAAATTAATTGTGACATTTTGAACTATAGCTGTGACTCTACGTAAGATGCATAAATAACTTAGTGACAAAATAATGTTTTTTGAGTTGCACTACTTTACATGAATATTTTGGTAATATCAATCAACTTTTCTGTTTTTTTAGGAAAATGACACGCCGTGGAAGCAAAATATGAGAAATTTTGAAAAAAGAAGCAGAACAACAGCGTGCAGCTGTTCTGCATATACCAGTAAGCAGCCAAGTCAACAATGAAGAGGATATAAATCCAATGTTAACTGATGCTGACCCTCCGGTCATAACTGAATCTGTATTTTCTGTTCCTGGTATGTATAGAATTGATTTACCTACTCAATGTATTTCAACTGACGTACAGGATGTGACAAACTCTTCAAAAAAAGCTAACGATGTGTCTCCGATTATTAGCGAGTCTTCCCCTGTTCCTGTTTTGGATACAATGGTACTGCCTATTCACAATCCAACTATCAATATTCATGTGACAAACGCAGTAAAAAAAATTCCAAAGCATTACTATGTCTCACCGATCCATAGTAACGAAAGTGATGTAGACGACTCAGACGCTGATCCGAACTACAATTATCGTGAAGCTGATTTACCTCAATTACAAACAACGCGATCTCGTAGCTGTTCCTCTTCATCGAGTTTGACTACTTCTTCCAGCTTTAGTAGTAGCTCTTCTTCTGATAGTGATGATAATACTACTAGTCACATACTACAAGATGCAACCAATATCTGCGATTGTCCGACGTTAAGAGCAATTCAAGATTTGGCACATGACCAGGAAGAGAAGAAAGGAAAGAAGAGGTTAAGAAAACCAGAAGGGTGGAAAATTAATTACACAAAGAGCCTTAGAAATTCGGGAAAAGCTTACCAATCTAGATCTAAATCTAAGAAACAAGTTCCTGCACGACAAATTCGCCCGCCTTGTGGAGAAAAATGCAGATGGAATTGCAGTACCAAACTCGAAATCACAGATCGCCAAAAATTGTTTGATGCATTTTGGAGACTTGGGGACCTTCAGCGACAAAGAGAGTTTATAGTGAGTTTATAGAAGGAGAACAAAGAGGAAAGCACGGAAATCGACCCACCATAGACCCTGTAATTACTGAAAGTGTTGTTCAATTTATCAACACTATTCCAAGGATTGAATCGCATTATCTCCGTGCTCAAACTTCACGGTAATACATTCAGTGCCACAGATCTTTATCAGATATTTACCGCGATTATAAAGAACTTCGCCAAGCAAGTAACATGCCATTCGCTACAAGCTCGACATTTCAGCGCATATTTAATTTTCAATTCAACATTGGCTTCTATCGACCGAAAAAAGATTTGTGCGACTTATGCGAAAACTACAAAAATGCAGATGAAGAAAGTAAACTCAGAATTTCGGAAGCCTATGAAAATCATTTAACAGAAAGGGAACTGGTTCGAATTGAAAAAGAGAATGACAAAAAGCGGACTGATGCTATTGTGGTGATTTATGATCTCCAAGCAGTAATGCAAATTCCTAAAGGGCAAGTATCCCTATTCTTAGTAATTCTAGACTATTAAGTCTAGAATTAATTGTTTCAATTTCACTATAAGTGATTTACAGGCAAAGAATGTGGACTGTTATTTTTGGGATGAAACGGAAGGGAAACGTGGAGCGGTTGAAATCGGTAGTTGTGTATTGGCTTTTATTCAATCACAGTTAGATCAGCATTCCGATTAAGATATAGATCTGATATTTTACTCAGATAACTGCTGTGGGCAGCAAAAGAACAAGTATTTATTGACTGCTTATGCCTACGCTGTGTCCAATATGAGAGTAAAATCTATAACGCACAAATTTTTAATACGGGGTCATTCGCAAAATGAAGGGGACAACGTTCACAGTGTGATCGAAAAGCAAGTAAAAAGGCATCTTAAGTCAGGTCCTATTTACATCCCACAGCAGTATACGACTTTGATTAGGGCTGCCAAAAAATTGGCCCTGCATACAAAGTGCATGAATTGACACATGACCAGTTTTATGATTTGAAATCGCTGCAGGAAAGTTGGGGAAATAATTTCAATTTGGATGAAGAAAACAATCGAGTTAGGTGGCATGACATTAAAGTTCTTAAAATGGAACAGAAAAGTCCTAACACTTCCTATTATAAAACATCATTTGCGGAAACAAACTTTAAAAAATGTTTTGTACACAAAAAAAAATCCACTAGACAAATGGCGGAAACTAATGTTGACTTTTCCAGTGGACTGATAAAGGCATATACTGTAAAAAATACTTTGTCAGATGCAAAAAAGAAGGATATCAAAGAACTTGTGGAAAACAATCTTATACCCAGATCTTACTACGAGTGTTATTATAAAAATATCTTGTAAAACAAAAAAAAAATCCATTATAAAAGTAAAATAAATAATAACTATAAAATAATTTTACAGTATGTAGTAGTTAAGATTATTAATAGGCTAATGTATTTGTGTTAACTTTTGTAATAAGACAAAATTATAACTTTTGATTTAAACTAACCACCTATGTTTTCATTCCATCACTAGGGCATAAATAAGTATCAGTGTACTTCAGATTATTCGGTAAGTATAATTACAAGAAAGACCAACTCAAAATACTCAAAAAAATAAGAAATTTGAAGATTTTGTTAGAGTAAAAAGTAATGTTACTCTTTTTTGTTCAAGTAAAGTAAACTAACTTGAGATACTGTGCAAAAATAGTGCGTACTTCTAGTATAAAACTGGAGTAACTAAAAATCTCCATATTATTTAAATTTAAACACATTAATTAAAAAATGAGTACCTTAAGTACGGACTAAAAACCATTATCTTTATAATACTATCAATTTTTTTTTATATCTGCCTTAAATTAGCTAAAATCAGTTTTTGTCAATTTCTGAAAAATAAGGTATTTTGAGTTACAGTAGTTTACATCTAGGTGTGCGACATATTACAACAATTAAGGTTAATGTTTATATTTTAAGTACATATGTGTACCTTTAACCAGGTACGAAAAAATACTAATAAGAAAATTAATGTTATGTCATAACCATAAGCTACACATATGATTACAAAATTCATAACAGAATTAAACAAAACCAAAATGTATATACAATTACATGGACTAACCAGATAATATAGTTTTTGCAAAGAGCCCGTAATCTTTTGCTTCCGGGTTTATTATAAAAAACATTGAATACTTGAGAATTTTCTGTCCATCGTGCCGTCTCCCTAATAGTTTCTATATTTAATCCAGCCCTAGCCCCTGCTGAGGTAGATGCATGCCGAACACTATACGCTTTAAAAATATTGGTGTCTATATTACATAATTTTAAAATATCTTTTAGCCATCTACTCAATGTCTGTGTAGATGCTGCTTTATATGGTTTTTTTTTTTATAGTTATAAACACTTTGTCTTCCAATTGAGGACGAATGTTTTTTGAAATCTCTAAATACTGACATAAAGTCGATGCTACACACAACTGTGGTTTTTCCTTAAAATATGTAAATCTTAAAGGTTGATTTTTATTTTTTGACGAAGTTTTTATCCTATCTGGTATCACAATCTCAATCTTATCTTGATCAATGAGAATATTTTGAATTTTTATTAGGGATATGGTTTGCAACCTGTGTGCTGAAGTAAGAGCAATTAACATTACAAGTTTGTAAGTAAGTTTCTTCATGGAAAGGCCTGTGAGAGAAAATAATGTTTCTAAATAAACTAATACTGGTTGAGGGTCCCAAGTAAATTGATATTTGGGCAATGAAGCTTTGAGATTATATATACCTTTGTAAAATTTTTTAAAAATGTTTTTATGATTTTCTGGAATATCTATTACCAACGCCAATGCAGCTCTGTAAATGTTTATAGAACTATAAGTGTAATCCTGATCTACTATAGATTTAATAAAATTAATAATATTTGATAATTCATAAGCAAAAGAGTCTATATTTTTTCCTATACTATACCTCCACCATCTCTTGAAAACAGTATTATACAAATTTAGTGTTCTTGTTGTAATAGATGCAGTCATAATTGGGATGGAATCCTCGGGAATGCCTTTTCTTAAAAAAGCTTGCCTGATAAACATGCGGCAGCCAGGGTAAAATGTTGGTGTCCCGGATATGGAAACCTAAAAGGGTTCAAGATTAAATTTTTATCAGGTCCTAAAATTATCTTTTTGCCTGATACCAGCTTATTAAAGGTTGGGTACCAAGGCTGACTTGGCCATTCTGGTACTACCACAATCCCTATGGCTTTGTCACATATTATTTTTTCTAAAACTCGCGGAATAATAGCAAAAGGTGAAAAAGTATAAAATTTTAATCCCTGAAAATTTAGAGTGAATGCATCAACCTTTTCCGATCCGGGGTCAGGTTTCCAAGACACATACCTTGCACATTTTTTGTTAAGATATGTGGCAAACAAATCTATATCTATAATATGAAGCTGCTCAACAATTATATTAACACAATTATCACTTAAAGAATACTCTGTTTCTATTTTTAAAGATCTTGACTCTGAATCAGCAATATTTTCTTTTGTACTGATATAAGATGCAAATATTCTTAAATTTCTGTTTTCACAATATTGCCAAATTTCTCTAGAAATGCTATTTAGACTAGAGTACTGCCCACTCCCCATCTTGTTAATACAAGACACCGCTGTTGTATTATCTATTCTTAGCAAAATGTTACAATTCCTATATCCCTTGGAAAAGGATTTCAAGCCATTATATGCTGCCAGTAACTCAAGTGCATTTATATGTAGTTTCTGCTGTTCATAACTCCAAAAACCATGAGTTTTGTTATCATTACAGCATGCCCCCCAGGCTAAAAGAGATGCATCACAAAATATTTCAAGTACATAATTTGATTCTTTTATATTTTGCTTACTAATTGGTATGTTATTTAACCACCAATTGAAATCGTTTTTCAAGTATTTAGGTATGGTCATTTTAGTGTTATAACTATTAGTTTTAGAAAGAGCAAGCCACTTTTCTCTTTCTAAATTTTTTTAAGTATAATTTACCATATTTAACTGAAGGACAAATCGCTACCAACTTACCGATTAAAGCTGCAAATGATCTTATCCTACATTTACTTTTATTTTTGATTGTCAGCAGGTGCAAAATATATCATTTTTCTGGAATCAAACGTAAAACCAAGAAAAGTTATACTTTGCATGGGTGAAACTATGCTTTTTTCTTTATGTATAGTAAAGCCTAAGCGGGAAAACATAGAACATGTTTCAGCAAAATTTTCTTTACATTCTAAATACAATTTTGAAATTAGTAAAGTGTCATCTAAAAAAAAACGACAGAAGTAAAACCTCTTGTTCTTAGATTATTTAGAGCTGGTTTCAAAGTCTTTGTAAATATAAAAGGCGAGATATTCAAACCAAATGGTAAGCAGTTAAAATGATACAGAATATATTTGTACTCAAATTTTAAATATTTTTTAGAATTTTCATGAACAGGTATAGCAAAATAGGCATCTTTTAAATCTACCTTTGCCATAAAACAACCCTTGAAAATGAGCTTAAGAACTGACCTATAGTCTTCCAGCTTAAAATGTGGGGCTTCTATACAGCAGTTTAATTGTTTTAAATTCAAAACAAATCTGTGACTCCCATCCTTTCTGAGCACTAGAAAATATGAAGAAATTGCCCTTGTGTATATGAAGAGGGAGAAATAGCTCCTTTCTCAAGTAATTGCTTTATAGCTAAGTCATATGACTCATTTGGGTCTATCAAAACTTTGGGTGCTCTCCCTTGAGAGAGCGTTGTTTTAAATAAAATATTAAAACCTTGGACCCAACTTAAAACTTTGTTGTCCGCAGTAATCTTTTTCCAGTTTTCAATATAGTTAGCCACATTACCTGCTAATTTCTTATTTACCTTTAATATGACCTCTTGGTTATTCTGCTCTGGTCCTGGTACTGCTGCCTGTTCAACTGCTTGTATCTTGATGTTGGTTGCGGGCGATTTGGGTACTTTAGGTGGCTTTGTCGAAATCTCGGTCTGTTGGAGGCTGGATTGTAGTTTAAACGCTGCTGATTGAAGTTGCTAGATTCTGCAAAAACTCTTGTTGGCTGTTGAGCTAAAATAGCAGCTTGGCGTTGAGGAGCAGTCCTAGGGTAAAAATTTGATGTTTGTGGCTACATAATAAAGCTGACCTGAAAGGCTGCTGTCTTTAAACCTTTCAACCAAATTCTCTCCATATAAATATTTATCTATAGGTTGCTCATCTAATAATTTCTTAAATTTTGAATTTAATGAAGAACTGAGTAAAAACCTTCTGTGCAAGGACATCTTATAAAACACCTCTATATTGAGGTTTATGGAGTTGGCACTTGTTTCGATACTCCTATTTTCATTTAATCCCAATTCGACCTCTTTATAAAGAGCCATAATACTTGCCGCTAAAATTGTTTGCATGGATTGCCAGTACTTATCTTCCCTAATTTTACTTTTATCTTTTATTGCAGATAAGATCTCAAGGATGTAACTGTAATTAAATAAAATCTATTTCTTTTCTAAACTTTTACATAATCATAAAGATTTACTGGGCTACTAAAAAGTACCCGCTGCTCTAGTTTTTGTTAAGGCGTTAATTATTTATTCTGCCTTACTTTAGGCTACCTAAAGGCACCCTAATTGAGACAACCAGTATAATATCTTTTTTTTCCAAAAAGCGTGTAGAATGTATAACATAACCTATATCATTTTCTGTATTATTTAGCGAGGCTGGAGGGCTATGCACCTCCACAATGGTTTCTATAATATTATTTTGACCTTCAGTTTGCCTCTCCTCATCTAACATTCAATGAATAAAAAGGACTTTAATATTTTTGATAATACCAAATAAAAAATTTAGTATTGAAGGTAAAAACGTATGTAAACTTGTTATGGTTGTAAAGTAAAAAACCAGGTAAAATGTACAAAAGTAATAAAATAAAATCTATTTCTTTTCTAAACTTTTGGGCTACTGTAAAGTACCTATGAGAAATGGGAGCAGGTCAAATAATCATAAAGATTTACTGGGCTACTAAAAAGTACCCGCTGCTCTAGTTTATGTTAAGGCGTTAATTATTTATTCTGCCTTACTTTGGGTTACCTAAAGGCAACCTAATTGAGACAACCACATAATATCTTTTTTCCAAAAAGTGTGTAGAATGTATAACATAACCTATAAATACCTTGGTCACTTTCTTCCAAATCCTCCCTTAACTTTGCCAATTTCGGTTGTAACTTTTCATATTTACGCCTCTTCCGGGATACATTATCCTTCTCTGATAACCTTTTTGGTATTTTGAACACTTTTTATAACAATATTCGGAAAACACTTATGATCAACACCGCACACAAAAAAACAGTGATTTGCGCCTAGTCACCTGTCAAGAAGCTGGATATCTTCTTTTTTCTTCTTCTTCTTTAAACTGTGGTCAACCTCCAGAAAATACCACTACCATTAGTACAAATGTTCGAAATGTAATGTGATGTAATTTTAAGTTATTAATTTCTTTGTACCAAACTTTGGTAGAACAAAAAATTTTATCTAAAAGTACAGCTAATTATTTGAAGGAATTCTATATTACCTCTCGAACTTTTGATTTAAGAAATAATACGGGACATACTCCTCAAATCAAATTTGAATGTTTAATTATATTTTTGCTAGAACAAAAACTTGACTTCAATTCTAGGAAAGCGTTTGAGCGAGAGCGAGATACAGGAATCATTCCTACTGCGGAAAATTTTTTTGAATTTTTAAATAAAAGATAATCCGTTTTAGAAAATCTAAATCTTTTTGAACCCAATTCTTCCAAATCTTATTCCTGTTTCTAATGTAAATAACCTTCAACGTTAATATTTTAACTTCCGTGTCAATTGTTTTTATTGTAAAGAGTGTGGTCATCTTATTTATGGATGTTCGAAATTTTTAACTTTAAAACCCATAGGAAGATATAAATCCTCAAAAAGATGCTCCACTTGTAGGAAACCTCACCACACTTATATACATTTTGATAATCAATCAAACTTATCCCCTAGTACGTAGACTCATAATCACGTTGCAAATATAAATATGACCTCTTGTTTTAGAAGAAATAATCATGGAAAAAAAACCATCTAATGTACATATTGTAAATAAATCTTTCGTCTCCAAATATAAATCCTGTAAATAATGAATTTATTGAACCTGCTCATCCCTCACCTCAGCAAGCTTCACTCCATACTGTATTTATTTCTGATAACATAGTTCTTTTACCTACATACTACCCTATTGATATAAATATCAGATGTTCTAATGGTAAACAAATGGTGGCAAGAGCCCTATTAGATTCTGTTAGTCAAATGAGTCTTATTGAAAACTCCTTTGCAGCGTCCTCTCGAACACAATTTGTAAATATTTCTGTGTTAGGTAGTACCAATTGTGCTAAAAGTAGAGAAGTTATACAATTGAGTTCTCTTGTTAACCCATCAATTAGTTTTACCGTTTCTTGTTCTGTTATAAACAAAATAACAAATCTCCCTCAATTTTCTACGTTTCTTGTTCTGTTATAAACAAAATAACAAATAATCTCCCTCAATTTTCTATATTTCCCGAGGTTCTAAAATTACATGAACATATAATACCCGAACTTGCCGACCCATTTTTCTTTAAAACTGAGCCTAAAAATTTGCTTCTTGGTGCTGATTCTTCTTCTTCTTCCTTTGCCATATCTATTTCGGACGTTGGCTATTAACAAGGCTATTTTGACTTTGTTTACGGCACCTCTGAACAGTTCGGTCGATGTTAGTCCGAACCATTGTCGCAGGTTATGCATCCATGAGTGTCGTCTTCTTCCCGGTCCCCTCCTACTGTCGATTCTTCCTTGAACTATTAACTGTAGCAGCCGGTACTTAGTACGCCTCATGACATGTCCGAAGTACTCAAGCTTCCGTTTCTTTACGGTGAAGATTATTTCTTTGCTTTTGCCTATTCTCTGCATTTCTTCCACGTTAGTGATGTGGTCTGTCCAGGATATCCGAAGAATACGGCGATATATCCACATCTCAAAGGATTCTAGTTTCTTCAGGGTGGCTTCCGTTGTGGTCCATGCCTCTGCTCCATAGAACAAGACCGGGAAGACATAACACTTGACCAGTCTTAATTTTAGTTCCAATGAGATTTTGCTTGTGAACCACTTTTTCATATTGTTGAACGCGTTTCGCGCTTTTTCAATTCGTGATATTATTTCTGTTGACTGGTCCCATTTTGTGTTGACTGTGGTTCCAAGGTATGTGTATGTCTCCACTTGTTCTATTTTTCGGTTGTTTAATGTCAATTGCATCGGAGGTTGTTGTGTTCTGCTGATGAGCATGCATTTAGTTTTGGTTGTATTGAGTTCTAAACCATATTCTTGACTTGCTGTGTGTATGCTTTGCATGAGTCTTAGAAGCTCGTTGCAGTCATTTGCGATAATAACTGTGTCGTCAGCATATCTAATATTATTGATTACCTCTCCGTTTACTTTGATACCCTCCGAAACTTCTCCCAGTGCTTCTCTGAAGATTTGTTCAGAGTATATATTGAACAGGAGCGGCGAGAGGACGCATCCCTGTCGTACACCCTTTTTAATATCTATCTTCCCACTGTGTAAGTTGCCCATCTTTATCTCAGCACTTTGGTTCCAATAGAGACTGGTTATTATGCGCAGATCCTTGCCATCAATATGCATCTTCCTGAGCATTTCCATGAGTTTATCATGGTCATCATTTGGTGCTGATACTTATTTTAATTTACTTAAATCTAATATTATTATTATGGGACCTAGATCCCCCTCTTTAGCTGAAACTTATCTGGGTTATGGGATCGCCGGTCCTATAACTAGGAGCCGCTTCAATTTTTCTTCAAATCAAACTAATTTTTCTCATTCTTTTTTTACAATTAATGATGTTCAATTCGAAAGAGAAGATGAGGTGACCCGTTGTATGGAAAGTTTCTGGGAATTAGAAAGTATTCCACTACCAAAAAATCATTGTTCTCGCGAAGAACTTGCAGAACAAATATTCAAAAATACCACTATTATTTTACCGTCAGGTCGTTACCAGGTCGATATGCCCTTTCGTGAAAATAAGCCCAAAAAATTGGGGCAGTCTTTTTGCATGGCACGCTATAGATTTATCTCGCTTGAGAAAAAATTCTATTTCAAAACTATAAGAATGTTATAGGTGAATATATTACTTTAAATCACTCCCAAGTAATCCCTTTATAATTATATTATTATATAATTATATAATAATAATATAATAATGAATAACAATCCTTTTACTAATTACATCAAGTTCTATTCGAGATACGTAGATGACACATTTATTGTATGGGGTGGTTCTCTTGATAATCTACATTCTTTCTTAGATTACCTTAATCAATTACACCACACCATAAAATTTACACTGGAGATTCAAGATGACTCAAATAGCTTAAATTTCTTAGATTTAACATTAACATTAAATAATAGCACGATTATCCTTGATATTTATAGAAAGCCAACTCATACTGGTACAGTTATACCAGCTGACTCACACCATCCTATTCAACACAAAATGGCAGCATTCTACAGTTACATTAATCGTTTAATATCATTACCATTAACTTTAACATCATTCAATAAAGAATTAAAAATTATTCAACAAATAGCTATAAATAATGGTTATTCAATTAATCTAGTGAATAAAATTTTACATAAAAAGACTAATAGAATGTTAGAACACCAAGTATATACACAACATTCTAATGAAATGGTGGAACAAAAACCTTACAGATCTTTAACATACATAGGTGATCTTTCTTATAAGATAGCTAAAGTCTTTGATGACTACATAAACATCTCTTTTAAAACTGCCTCTAATTTAGGATTAACTTTCTTAAATAACAAAGATAAACGTAACTCACTTGAGTATAGCGGAGTGTATAAGTTGAGCTGCCATACCTGCAATGCATGCTATATTGGTAGAACCTTCAGATCCTTCAATATTAGACTAAGAGAACATCTTAGATATATAGAACGTCCAACATCGGGTCAATCACACTTCTCCCAACATATCCGACATAAAAACCACAGCTTTGATCCACAAACAGATTTCACAATCCTCCATACTTGTAACAAAGGCTTATTACTCAATAACTTTGAACATTTAGAAATATTAAAATCTCTAAAAAATCACACAGCTGAAACTTTAAATGCACAGTTAGAACTAGAGTACACACCAGTATACTCAGTATTGATATAAACTTAATATAAATAATTTTACCTGATCTCACTCCATTTCTGCTTTCCACACCAAAATCCATATACTTATTAATTGATTACCCAATATCTTCTTTTATATGAGGTTTTCCATACAGTATCCATTATCTTCATGCACATTTTCTGGAATTAACTTCAACATCATAGTCAAACTTTTTATTCCAGTATCCCATATACATTCAAATACATTTGATATACTCCTCAGATTATTTGAATTTCTACATAAAGTTTAAGGTATGGTCCCCATGGATTAAATTTTTGTTCACTGGATTCATTAACATGTTACTATAAACTACATTTTCCTAAAACTATATAAAACATCAGTATTGAACTGGTATGGTGCCTCAACTTATTTAACCCAAAATTATTATTACACCCCATCCGGTTGCGACATACACTCATTTTACAAAATATTTAATTTCAAATTAACACGTGGTTTGATTGTTCCCAACACAACATGGTAAAGTCGTTCAGACTAGCAGTATTAATTAAATATAATTTTGTTAATCCTAATAATTAGCAAGTCTACATTTTCAAATAGAAATATTATATTTTAACTATAAACTGTTTTAAATTTAAAATTGTTAAAGTGTCACAGAAATTATTGTACAAACTCACCATTGTTCGGGTCGGTGTGATGATACTTCTTCATGGTATTAGAAAATTGAAATAAGCATAATTTTACTTTACGCCGGTTTAAATAGAGAACCTTTTACCTGTTGGTATAACCAATTTCCGGTCCCAACTGTCAGATATTAAAATTACCAACTAATTTTTGAATACTTAATTATTCAGTCAATTTCTTTAATTTTCTTTAATTTATCAATAATTTTATTAACAATGGTTTATTTACTTATTATTTAAGTTCCATATTAACATATCAGAATTGGAATAAATATTTAAAAATACTTATACACACCATGACAGATGACTCACACCAACAATTATTTCAAAGAAAGTTTGTAATTTTGTTATACATTATACATTTTCATTACAAATGTACATATTTAATTTAATTAACAAATAATCACTTAAGTTTGTTCTGTAACTTTGACTAAGCTGAGTTTGTTATCATAGAATAAGTATTACAATTATTTATATTGTTACATTGAAATCAATTATTTAAAGTTTGTTAAAGTATGCCAATATTAACACATCAAATAACTTTAATATCTAAAATTAAAAAAAAAAAAAAAATTTTAGATTTTTATTAATATCAGCTTATTTCATAAACTGGATAACTTAATTTACAGCATTTAAAATAGAAGAAGAACTGTCACACTTTAACCTACATTTGTCAAGTTTACCTCTAAAATCTGATATACAGCACATAAAAAAGTCATTGTCTCCTATTAAGAAATGTAGTTCTTTTGGAAATCCACTCCTTTTAAATTAAATGTCTGTTTCGTCCCCCGTTTTTTTAAGTGTTTTCTGTGTGTTTCTGTGTGTGTAATTGTGTCTTAATTTAATTTTAACATAAAAATTTTTGGACTTTACAATAATTTGCCAGATATTGCAACAACTTTATCAAAGAAATTTTGATAACTACAAGATTATACTATTGCACACCCACACAATCTGTACATCCATTGAAGATCATACAATCTGTCTCCTCAAGAACTTCCCCGTTTATTGTTAAATAATTACAATAGTTGACCTGAGCTCTCCAATCTACAATCCAAGATAGTTTGAACCATGTTCTTTCAACCATCAACTAATAGAGTACCGGCATGTAAGTAATGTTTATTTATTGGTTTATTTATTAATTCATTACAGTTTAATAGACTATGTTACCAATTTGTGGGTCGTACCTTGTCTGCTTAAACATTTTATTCATTTATAAAACCACAGACATGTAATATTGGCATAATTACTGTAATTTATATAATTTATATCACCTACCTATGTTTTTATCTTTGTTTTTATCCTTATTAGACAACACCCTAATATGGGATTATTATTTTCAGCATTTTAACTTTGTATCGTGACCTGAAGATGCTTTGCATATTATAGAAAGCGAAACCGGTCGTCCGATTAGTTAAATTAAATTGATTGTGAGTAAGTCTAACTTATTATTTCTTTTACCTTTTGAAATGGACTCACACAAGCAACACATTCATGATTTAATCCCTTTATCTTTTCACAATCATGCTACTAATTAATTTAAATATTTTATCCCCCAGAGAGCTCTAATATGCAAACACAGTTCAACGCCTGTTAGAGTAGTTTTACCGGAGTGTCCTTAAATGACCTAACTTCAAAAGGTTATTAAGTACAGGACAATATATTTGACATATTATGTAGGTTCCGTTGTTTTAGATTTGTCTTTTGTGCTGATATTCAAATGATGTATAGATTTATAGATATAAATTCATCGCAACGTCATTTCCAAAATTTCTTATGGAGAGAAAATTTTTCTTATCCCTTCACCTGTATTCAACTTTAAAGTCTTAGTTTAGTGCAAAATTGCGCCCCGTATTTGGCTACGCGTGTCATAATCTTAATACTATTTTGGGTGAACACGGATTTAAGCTTCATAATTGGCAATCCAGCTCTTCTGAATTTTTATCTACGATATCACAAACTTCCCTCTACGAAATTGATTATAATATAGTAACATACTCCCCTAATAACATACTAGGATTAAAATGGAACCCTCTGTCTGACCTATTGCTTATTCGTACCACTAGTATACAAGAACCTGCTGTATTAACTAAACGCAGTATTTTATCTTTCATTTCTTCTGGGTTTGACCCCCTGGATGTGATCAATCCACTAATCGTACAGGAAAAACTTATTTTGCAAAAACTACGGCAATCCCAAATATCCTGGGACACGCCCCTTTTTGATGATTCTATTTTTCAAAGTTGGAAAAAGTTTCTTTCTTCGTTATCTGACATTTATGCTTTCGAGATGGGAAGGTTTACATTATATTGTTTCCTCATATTAAAAAGACCATAGGTAAAACCATTAATGAATTCAGACGCCATGATTGATATTTGGGTATATGTTAAATATCTGATTTGCTTATAGTAAATGACTGTTTTTTTTTTCAACATCTTTGACAGTCTTTTTAAAATGGCCTTTTGTGGTCACCAGCCTTTGAAAACCAGTATATCGGTATGCCGTTTTACTTGGAAGTTATTATTGTTCTTTTTCTTGGAAGATGCAATGATTTCGTTGTGTTGCATTGTACGGCTTTGTTGGAGAGAGCATGTAAACTAATGATAAGTAATATATCGCAACCTGCGATTTTATAGCTGCTATTTGAAAATCGCAGTTAGCAACTGTTTGTTGCTAATTTATAAAGGATGATGACGATTCCATAAAAGATCCTAATTATATGCGATCAGACTCTTTCTTGCAGTTGTCAAATTTAAAAATGCCACTAAGAAAGAGCCATCTACAAATCTGTGACAGCAAATAGTGTGAGAACGTTTCGTTAATACTTGAAGAAGTGATTGATAGAGCGGAGCATGGGTTTATTCAATATTATTTAAAGAACCGATTGAAAGAGAGAAACGCGAGATGGACGAATCCCTAATAATACGGAAACTCTTAAATTTTTAAAATAAACAAAAAAGTGAACATCAAATGGGGAAGGAGAAACCCACAAGCAGCAGTACTGTAGCTCAAAGGATATCATATCTTGCTCTAGAAGAGAAGGAAGGACTCAATTAAATTACCATATAAGCAGTATATGGCATCCAAAACAATTTGATACTTAACATTCCCTAAACTAAAATAATTCTTAAACTAACAATCTGTGAGAAATCATATAACATAAGTAAAGAAGAAGAATTGATTTTAATTTATTAGACATGACATACTGTGGTAAGGTTGTTTTATCGTTTACGACTCGTCAGACGGGTTTTTTTGTTGGCAATAAAACAAACCAAACTCAAGTACATGTATAAAAAAAAGCCTATCTGACTAGTCGTAAAGAACGAGACAACTGAGTCACAAGATGTCGTGACTTAAGTTAAAATCAATTATGTTTCCTTTTTTTTAATGTTACTTTCCTTAAATCTTTTCTATTTCTTGTAACGTGTTTGATTCACTCTACATTTTTTTTTCAGCCACGTGTTGAAAAAACGTTGAGAAAAAATTACAAAGATCGAACGGAATTTTGCTTCTATTGCGAAAACGATGTTTCCCATTTTGCTAGGCATATTTCTAAATCACACTTAAAAGAAATTGACGTAGTTAAAATATTATGTCATAAGGTTAATTTAAAAGAGAGACGATTGACGTTATCAAACTTAACGAAAAAGGGAAATTTTATCAGAAATCGGACAGACGCCGCATTAAGTCCTGTTAAGAGGCCAAAACTTAAGTCGTTAAGTGCAGATCAGTATCTGCTGTGCAGGTATTGTCTGGGTTACTATAAGAAAAAATTTTTATTTAGGCATACCAAAATTTGTCCGTCTAATTGTGATGAGAAAAATAATAGAAGACAAACGTCCCAAAGCGACGGATAAACTACTTTGCTTCTACAGTATTTTCTTAAACATGATGATTCATTAAAAGGAAAAATTTTCTGCAGAATGCGTGCAGACGACATAAATCTTGTTTCTAAAAAGATACCTCAATTTGCCAGTACGCATATTCGTACATAAAAGGCCGTCAAAGTAAAGGCAACGTTGATTTGGTAAGACAAAATATGCGAACACTCGCAAAACTCTTAGACATTGCAAGACTACAGAATCCTGATATTAAGAAACTTATAGATATTCTTCGCCCAAAGCATTATCAACTAATAATTTTTGGAGTTAATAAAATATTAAAATATAAACCAGAAACAGATAATTATGAGTTACCAACGTTAGCCATAAATTTTGAGACATTTATGAAAAACTGTTGCGACTTAGCGTATATTAATCTTGTTCAGATTGAAAACACAAGCGATGAGAGAAAAGAACTTAAAATATTAAAAACTCTTTTAGAATCCGAATGGTGTAATGAAGTTTCTGCTCAAACATGTACCAATTTAAATCAAAATAATTGGAAAAAGGAATAACTTTTGCCGCTTACTAACGACCTCAAAAAACTTAATATTTTTTTGCAAACATCTGCAGAAGAATTATTTCACAAATTGAAATCAGGTGAATATGATTTTAAGACCTATAATTCGGTAAAAGACACACTGTGGGGTGTATTCTGTAACATTTCCGTTAAATTTAAGAGGCCTCTAAAATTTAACTTTTAACGGTCCTCTTAAAGTTTTAGGTAACATTGACATTCTGTAAAGAAATATTATAGAGGACCGCTAAAATATATTTTTTTAGAGGAATCATCTAAAAGGTTTTCAATCAGATACGGCAACGTCGCACGTTGATCGTGTTTAAACTACTAGTAAGGTAGAAATTGACCAAAAACTAAGGGTCAGAGGTCAAAAACTTCAAACAGAAGAAGAAATTGACAGTCTGCTTGAATTATGATCTTATGAAAATATATTTGTATTTCAGTTTATTTGTATTCGCGTTGGATTTATTTTCGTTAATTTCGTTTGAATAAACTTTCAATATGTCTCGTGCTCCACGAACCACAAAAGCCCAAAAAGAGTTATTAATAAGCTTCCTAGAAGAAAACAAAATTCTAACCATGATTAAAGTAAATCCTAGTGAGTTAGGAAAAGTCCATGTGTTATGGAAAAAGATGGCGATGGAATTAAATAAAATGGGGCCGCCCAAAACTATAAAAGCATGGAAAGATGTAAGTATAACTCAGCAATATATAAATGTATGTATATATTAGGTTCATTCTTAAATAAGAAGCAAGTGTGCACCACATGGCACATGGTTCCCGGAATCAAAAATGTAATTTGTTGCCATGTAATGCAATTATGTGCTTCTAATTTAAAATAATTTAAAAAAACAACAATGTAAGATTTTGTACTTAAACTGAAGAATACCTATTTAAAATGCATAAACTAATACTGTAAATATGTTTAATTGACCCACTTAAGTATATGGTGTATATATATATATATATATATATATATATATATATATATATATATATATATATATATATATATATATATCTTTAAGGAATATGACCGTTTAATTTAATATAAAAAAAATGTGCACTCGTAAGTGAATGGGATATTTTCGGTCAATTTGGAGATAAAAAAGAAAAGAGTTGTGCTACTTTATCTTTTTATTGAATATGTTTCGCCCACTGTTCAATGGGCATCATCAGTTCATCTAAAAGAATGGTATTAGCGATACATCTAATATAAAAAACAATTAAGTAAACGATCTTACCTTTAAAAGATCTGTAGCATTAAGATATTATTATGGTGAAGACACATCAAATATTAATTTACTAAATAAATCAGCAAAAACACAGAATGCCGGAAGATTCCCAATTTAAGTAATTTTATATTAATTTGTTTTATAATTTAACTTTTGAAAACATTGATGGATTCTAAAATCTATCAAAAAAATGTAATTGTCAATTTTGAAATGTTATATTAACAACGGCAAGGCTAGGGATCTTGACTGTCATGATCATATCATGCAAAATAAAGTATTTGAAAGTTCGAATGTCAGAACTTACAATCAGATGGTGAGATTGAAGGAAAAGTTTTGTGCCAACATAAATGTTATGATGCCAACATAAATGTTATGATATAATAAAAGAAGTTGAAGAAGAAACCAATAATTTAAAAGTAGAATACGGAAGAATCAGTTTTGTAGTATTAGTGCATGGTAAATTTGGCTTAAGTTGCTGATATCAGTTCTCTTATTTAATGCATTAGGTTGTTTCAAAATATGACACATCTCCATAAACTGTCTCTTATTAAGGTTACGTTCTCTACAGAGAATTCTAACATCATCAAAATTCACAGTATGTTTGGTGTTGATTGCATGTTCTGCAAGGGCACAAGTATGTTTAGAAAGTTTAATGTCACTACGATGTGAAGTAAGGCGTCCTTTAAGGGAACGGCCAGTTTGACCAATATAACATGCATCACATTCAGAACAGGGTATGTGATAGACTACATTCACTTGTTCCAAAAAGGAAAGAGGTGTTTTAATTTTAGAAAACAAGTTCCTGACAGTCTTAGAATTATTGATAGCAATCTTAACCGGGATATTGTTCTGTTTGTACAATTTAATAAGCTTTTCAGTAACATATGGGAAATAGGGTAGTGAAGAGTAATGGGTGGTGGAAGTTGCAATGTTAGGAGAAAGTAGAGTATTGTTGTTCATAATATTATTAGAAATCATTCTAAGTTGATCGCCATTAGGTAAATCATCAATAGAAGACCCAAAACTTGTTGAAAAAAGGTATTTATTTATGAGAGATGTAGGGTAAGAATTGTCAGATAGTATACTTCTGAGTAACAAAAGAGAATCCCTTTTGTTATCAGGATGTGTTAACCTATGTAGCCTACAGCTGAGTGCTTTTATAAGATTTATTTTGTATTTGAAGGATGGCAAGAATGATTAACTTAACTATCATTCTTGCCATCCGTTATAAACTGATCAATTTTATAAAATAATAAATTTTCAGACAATATAAGAAATGAAAACCAAGCTAAGAGACGTGCTAGAGAGGTGAGGTATGGATGCCAGGAAACTGGAGGAGGAGGTGCTACCAAACCATTAACTCCTTTCGAAGAAAGGATATTGGGTCTACTAGTTTCTGAGCTATCAGTAGAAGGAGCCCAATTATCAGAAGCTGGCGTGGAAATGATTGTTACCGAAGTAAGTTCTTTGTCACTAAATTGATATACTATCAGAATGTGTTTTTGACTGACAATATTTTGTGATATATTCAATAAAACATTTTATTTAGATAATAAGGTATTATTACTAAATTGAAATTATATATGAATATATTTCATTTGCTTTTTTTCACTCTTTATAGGAAGAATTATTTGAACTGCCAGTGGAAATTGCCTCCACTTCAGGTTATGTACCTCCACAACCAACTCCCTCAACAGAGCCAAGTCAGAATATTCAAAATATAGATAGCCCACCTGCAATATCCACAAGGAGAAGACCTAGAAGAGTGAATAGAGGTAGGGCAGGAAGTAGGGTGACAACTGCTATGGAACTGCATGACAGCCAGTTGGCAAACCTTGCCAGGTCAAATTATGCCATTGCGTCAGCATTGAATAGAGTGGCCAGGGCCATTTTATCATTTAGGAGATGAAAATTACAAAAAAAAAATTATACAAATAAAAGTTATTCTAAAAAATGTTCTTTTTTTTAACTCCTTAGACTGTGTATAATAGGCACCAAATTAACAAGTAAATTTATTTTCTATCACTAAAGAAGGTCAGTTATTTATTTTTTGGTAAAACTTATTATTTTCCAATTAAAATATTTATAAATATGGTTTTATGGGGTTAAACCACAATTATTGGTTGTAATTGCGATGAAATCACATTTTTAATGAATTAATATTTGATGTTTCAATTTTCACTCCAGAAATCATTTTCAAAAAAGGTTTTTTTACAAATTATGTAAAATGTGTATAATCCATATTTACATAACTTGAAAACCTGCTTTGAGAACAATTTCTGGAATTGAAATTAAAACCTCAAATATTAGTAAATGAAAAATGTGATTTTTACCACAACCAATAATTGTGGCTTAATCCAATAAAAACATGTTTAACTTGACTATACCAAAAGTAGTTTCAGAACATTGCTAAAATATTTTTATTCATAAAATCATACATTATTAAAATATTGTTGAACAATTGCATCTCGGATTTGTTCTCCTCTTCTGTACCAATTTTGGTCAACTGGTACATTTTCAATTATATTGAGATCATTTTCATCGTCCAGTTCTATACCTTCTGGAACTTCATCTTTATAAAAATTTGATATATTGTGTAGTGCACCACAACTATAAATAATTTTCCCTGCTTTAATAGGATTATAATTTAACACACGATGCTTTGATAAACATCGAAATCTTGATTTCAGCACTCCATTCAATTTTTCAACTGTATTCCGACTTCTTATAAAATGGTAATTATAATTACTTTCAGGTGTATTTTCTTGGGGATTCTCAAATGGTGTCATTAAAAAAGGTTGCAAAGGGTAACCAGAATCACCGATAAGGAAATATTTAGCACCTCGATTATACAAATTATGAATTATTGTTTTAATATTTAAAGCTTGCCAAATGGCAGAGTCATGAGTAGATCCAGGAAAACGTGCATTCATATTTAAAATATTGTATTCACTATCCACAATAATTTGGCAGTTTATACTGTAGTACCCTTTTCTACAATAGTATGGAAGGGCCGGGTAGTTTTCTGGAGGAGATATAATTGCAATATGAGTGCAATCTATAACCCCCAAACATTAAGGAAAGTTATATTTATTTCTGAAACCATTACAAATAGTATTTCTGGAATGCTCATTAATTGGAAATTTTATCCAGTTTGGTGTTAAATTACTATAAATTATTTCTGTCACTTCATCAATGCAACGACTCATGCTTGGTTGACTTAAAGCAAAATTGTATCCTTGTCCAGAGGATAAATGGTAGCTCCCAGTACCATAAAAGTTAAAAGTAGCTAAAATCTTCAGTTCTTTAGGAATTGCAGATATTCTATGTCCTTCTTGCATATATGGACTAATCATATCAATGATAATCCTTGCAACATCTTTATTGAATCTAAACAGTTTTTTAAATGTTGAAGTGGGTAGCTGGAAAGGATTGCTCATATCTCGGATTATTCTTTGATTTAATCTGAATTCAGCTCTACAAAAAGAATAAAAAATTTGAATTTTGTTATAGGTGTAACACATGGATTATAAAGTAAACTGAGACTTACCTTTCATTATTATTTATTATTTCATCAACTAAAGCTTCGCCAAATATATCATAAAAAGCCATTTGTCTTTTTTAATTGTTTATCTGCACTATAATATATAAATAACAAACTAATAATTACATAAACCTAACCAAACAAAAATAATCAAATGATATTTAACAGACTACTAAAAATAAGAGGACTAGTTTTGACATCCTCCAAAATATTCTGTTTTAGAGGGAGTTTTAACGGTTTAGGTTATGATTTTAACGGATGCATAAGTTACAGAATACAAAAATAATTTTAGCTGACGCTAAAATTTTAGAGGCCTCTAAAATTTAACGGAAGTGTTATAGAATACACCCCTGTATGCGCAAGTCATTCTTCTTAACAGACGGCGACCAGCAGAGATGACTCACCTAAAGGTCCAAGCGTTTAAATCTATTAATTTAGGGGGTGAAAATGAATATTTAAATGAAGCTGAAAAATTTTTAATAAAAATTTACAGTCGTTTAGTTATAAGAGGTAAGCGTGGAAGAGGTGTTCCCATATTGTTATCACCATTAATGAAAATGTATTTTGCTTTAATTTTGCACTGCAGAAATTACTTTGCAAATGAAAGTCACTTTGTATTTCACACCACTGGAAGAGTGGAACATTTGTTGATGGAAATAACATTATTCATAAATATGCCAAGAAATGTCAGTTGAAGAGACCTACAAGTATAACAGCAACAAAACTCCAAAAGCATTTGGCCACCATTATTCAACTTCTTCAATTTTCCAATAATGATATGGAGCGATTAAGCAAATTCATTACAAATGACACACATTAAAAATGTATTGCAATTAGTATCGTTTGTTTGACAAAGTATATCAAACGGCTAAAATTTCTAAACTTTTACTTTTAATGATGGAAGGCGGAGCTGAAAAATACAAAGGTAAAACATTAGACGAAATTAACATTAACTTAGCTCCTCGCTCTGACGCGAGGAGATAATATATATCTTAGAGATATCTTAGATACTAATGATAATCTAAACGTCGATTGCGAGATTTTATCTACTTCAGCTAACTTAGATAATAATAAAGAATCTCAAAAAAAATGGGCAATTTAAAAAAGAAAATATTTATTAATAGAAAATGATCATGGACAAAACAATAAAAAAGCATTATCGCAGAAAACTTTTCCGGTAACATTAAAAAAAGAAAGCCTTCCATTGAGGTAAAAGTGCAACATCTTATTGAAGAATATCCCGAGGTATTTAAATAAAGAAAACGGACATGTATCAAAGCTGTAGTTTATAATATGTATACAGGAAAACTTAAATATTAAACACCCATTTTCTAATATTTTTTTAGTTGGTTTTATTTTTTTTTCACTGTTTTGAAAGACTTTTGTTATAATAAATCGTAGAGTCAAGTTAATGTACCAATGTACCTACTTTTGATAATAAATTAATGCAATACTTTCCTGATTTATTCTTTTTTTTAAATTTAAATCGCCGTTAATACGAGTATAAATAAGCTCATATTTTTGACATTTATGAACTGGAACGTATGGTTTATTTATGGTAGTAATATAACGCATTCGCTGTTAAAATAATCGGTAGATAGGACGTATTGTTTTTTTAGGATATTTTAGGATAGGTATTTTAGTATATGTACAATTAGGGGAAAGTAAAAATATACTGCTTCTGACACTCAAGCAAACACATACAAAAATTTCCCTAAGGAATTCCATTTTACTTAAAACTGGCAACATCACTTAGGCTCAGGTTTGTGCATATACACGTATGTTTGGGTTCAGAATTGACTGAAATAACAAGGGGGTCAGGATTATGTCATTAATAAGAAAAATCCCCATTTATATATCTTTGAAAATATTAAAAATTTCTGGTATATATATATATATATATATATATATATATATATATATATATATATATATATATATATATATATATATATATATATATATATATATATATATATATATATATATATATATATATATATATATATATATATATATATATATGTGTGTGTGTGTGTTTTAATTATCCTGAAATGACACAAATAGAAAAATAATCTCGATAGTCGGCTTCATGCAACTGTATTTGTTTCGTTTACACAATATTCAGCATATCTCATTTTGGTTTAATTTGCATTACGCAGGGCACAACAGTATGTAAACAAACAACTGAGATAGAAGGAATGGTAATTGGAGACAAAGAAAAAAATAATCAATTTTTTTTTTGGAACATCGAGGAGTAGTCAAGGGCCAACTTCACAGGAACCGTCCACATCATTCCAACAACCAATATCGGTTAGTTTTGGTCAACAGATTTTTTTTTTATTTATTTTGCTTCAACCACTTAGAGTTATTAGCATAAGAAAATACAAAAATGATAAATGACATACATAGGCATATACAAAATATCAATTACATAATAATGTATACAATATATATTTTAATTATTGATGTATATTATGATATATTTTAATTTAATTCTATCAAGTCAGCTACGTATTAAGATTCTACTAAAAGTTCTTTTAATGTTTTTGGAAAGTAATGTTATAGTCTTTCCACTGAGTATATTGGACACTTAATCAAAATGTGCTCCACTGTCACTTTACATTCACAAACAAAACACACTGATTCCTCTTCTTTCTTCAACAAGTATTCATGTGTTGTAGAAGTGTGTCCTAATCTGAGACGTGTTATTAGGACTTGATGTTGTCGCTTTGAAGGCCAGAAGTTCCATGGAAGGACGGAAGATTTTATTTCTATCAATTTAGTGGTGGTTCTATTCCATTGGTTTTGCCAAACATCGTGCAATTTTAATTTTAAGTAAGGTTTTAAATCCAAATGCACCGTTAGATTTTCCACTGATGCGGCTGTATTGGTTACTGCCTGTGAATAAGATAAGATGTATTATAAGTGAATTAGATATTATAAGAGATTTGGGAAGTTTTTTTTCTAGAATATAGGTTAGGGCCTTATTGAGGCAAATAGTTCTGCTGTAAAAATACTTGTCTTAGGAGACAATTTATAGATGGAATGTTCATGGGATGTCACAAAGCATGCTCCTACTCCATTTATGGTCTTAGATGCGCCCGTGTATATAAAATGGTAATTTTTGTACTGTGTGAGAACATGGAGAAAGTGAGTTTTAAAAAAATTTGGTATCACGTTATTTTTGTTATATGCTGTAAGTTTAAGGTTACAAAGCGGAGAGGGGACAACGGGAAATGGGAGGTAGTTCAATATTAAAATCGAATAAGTATCTATTAGCTCGTTCATAGAAAGGTACAGGACCCCTATTTCTTTTTCGGTAGACCTCCTGGAACCTGTTAACAACAGCATGATGAAGAGCTGGATTTTTTGGGTTAGATTTTATATTCGAGACATACGATAGAGTTAAGTGTTTTCTTCTTAGGTTTAAGGGTGGCTCTCCAGCTTCACAGAGTAGACTGTCCACAGGACTGGTGCAATATGCTCCTAGAGCAAGTCTAACGGCTGAACTCTGAAGAGTATCCAAAGTTTTAAGCAATGCTTGGTTTGCGGTGTTATACACAACACATCCGTAGTCCAGTTTTGATCTAACTAAAGCTCTATATAAATTTATTAGAGTTGGAAAATCTGCTCCCCAATTTTTATGTGATACAGATTTCATAATGTTTAGTCCAGCTTGGCACGATACTCTTAGCGAGTGTATATGACTTGTCCAACTTAATTTTGAGTCCAGTTGAGAATTGTTTTAAAATAGATTTGGGAGCTTCTGTGGATTTGATTTTCGTGAAAAATGTATAGCTTTTGCTTTTGTGTTGGAAAACTGGAGCCCAATATTGTTAGACCACGATTCTATTGACTTAAGAGCTGCAGAAATACGATTATGAGCCGACAATATGTTTTTATTTCTTGCTAGAATTACCAGATCATCAGCATACAAAAAAGTTTTAATTGTGCCATTGCAGTCCGACACAACATTGTTAATAGCAATTAAAAATAGTGCTACGCTTAGATTCGAGCCCTGTGGAATTCCATTTTTCTGTAATTTAGATTCAGACAAATGATTATTGATTCGAACTTGGAAATATCATCGCCGTAGAAAGTTTGAAATAAAAGCAAACATGTTACCGTGAATCTTCCAATTGTGGAGTGTGGTTAAAATATCGTAGCGCCATACTGTATCAAAAGCCTTTTTTACATCAAAGAATATGGCTAAACATTCTTGATTACATATAAATGCTTCGTGAATTTATGATTCCAATGATATTAAGTTATCTAATGTTGATCTATTTTTCCTAAATCCACTTTGTTCGGGTATAACAAGATGTTTATGTTCAATATACTACATGAGTTGATTGGCAATGATCTTTTCTAGCAACTTACACATTGCATTCGTGAGAGAGATTGGTCTATAAGATTCTGCTTCAAATTTAGGTTTACCTGGTTTGTGTATTGGAACTATGATTGATGAGTGCCATATGTGTGGGAATACCTTATTGATCCATATAAAATTGAATAGTTGCAATAATAGTTCTTGGCCTACTAGTGGTAGGTTCTGTAGAAAAAGCACAGGTATATTATCTGGTCCTGGACTAGTATTTCTAACGGAGTTAAGAGTTTCAATAAGTTCAGTCAAGCTTATAGGATTGTTTATTGGTGAAGTGTCATTGATTATTGGTATTCCTTTATTTTCTTCAAATCGTTTCTTATTTAAGAATTCTACTAAATAGCTTTCATCACTAGAAGCGGTACACTATTGATTTGCCATTATTTCAGATATATTGCATTCGGACGTAAATGTCTGATTGTCTTTTATTAAGTAATTTATAGAGTGTTGTGAATTTTTTCCAGATATACTTCTAATCATGTTCCAGATTTGACCAATTGGAGTAAATCTATTGATTTCTGAAACAAACTTTTGCCATAACTCTTGCTTGCTTTTTTTAATAATAAATCTACATTTAGCTCGTATTCTTTTAAATTCCAAATGATTTTCAGTAGTTTTATATCATTTATATCTATTAAAAGCCACTCATCGTTCCACTGAATGTGAATGATGAATGAATGGTGAATGTTTTGGATGAAAAGCTGTTTTTCCGATGGATTTATTCGCTGCATCAATGATGACTTTATTGAAAAATAATGTTTTCTCGTTAATATCTTGTTCTGAGCCTAACAGTTGAGAACAGTGTCCAGTTGGCTTTATTTAAGGACCATTTGGTGATGTGTGTATTGTGCTTATGGTACAACAGATTGTTAACTAAGATGGGAAAGTGATCACTTTCATATAGATCAGGTAAAATATCCCACGATAAACTAGCTTGCAAGTTTGGTTCACAAATTGACAAATCAATTGCTGAAAACTCTTCTGTTGCTGCATTATATCGAGTATTCCTGCCGTCATTAAGTTGATTTAAATTGAGATTATTTAGGATATTTTCTATTTTTCTTCCCATTTTTGTCAATTTATTTGAGCCCCATAATGAATTATGTGCATTAAAATCTCCCAGTATAATTCAGGGTGTAGGAATCTGACATAAAAGATTAGAAATATCTGCTATACTTGGGTCAGAATTAGGTGCGATGTAAAGACTGCAGATGTTAACTTTTAGTGGACCTACTAAGCACACCGCTACAGCCTCTAGATTTATTAGAGGAATACTGCAATATTCATAGGAATTCTCGATAAAAATTGAAACTCCACCACTGGCATGTTCTGCCTAATTTTAGATACGCTTGTATAATTTCTCAAATTATGAATTTTGTTACTTTTAAAATGAGTTTTTTGTAGACAAATTATAGAAGGTGAATTTTGAGCAATTATTAATTGTAACATTTCTAAACGGGTATAATAACCGTTCAAATTCCATTGTAAAATAGACTTGAACGTGAGCTTATGTAGAAGGTTCTATGGAGGAGTCGCTATCGAGCTGAGGTTTTAGTTGTCGAGTAATTGAATTAATTATTTTAGTACATCGCGATTTCATTTTTTTTATATATAATGTAAGGATAGATCCTTTTTAACAGATTAAGTAAGCCTAATGTGCCTTCTATATAAATTTTAGATAGACTCAATTTATCTGGAGATCCTAAAGCATTTTCAAAAAAATCAGTTAGTTGTTCAAAATTTAATATCGGTGTTATAAGTTTATTAGTAATAAAATCTTTTACGGGTTCCATACTGTTAGCAGTAGTCTCAGAATTATCAATAGTTTTGGATTTTTTAAGTTTTTGTATTGGTTTTGTAAAATTTTCTTTAGGTTCTTGTAAAGGTGGGGATAAAATTTCATCAAGGCTGCGCTTAGCTGTGTTTATTCTTTACTAGGTGTATTAGTTATTTCAAGTGTATCAGTGGTATCTATTGATATGCTATTGATAGGGCATGCTAGTGTTTAGGAAGAGTTTGGGATTGATGTATGAGATTGTGAAACATTAGGTGTTGTTGATAACTGGGTAGTTGTTATATTTGTATCTGTGCATGTAGTTTGAGAACTTGGGAATGATGTTGAGGGTGATATTGTGAGTGATAAGATGCTGATGTGATTGGGACGTCATGTAGAAGAGTATTAACTACTGTATTTATAGTAGTAGTTGGCACTGTTGTTATTAAGTTTTGATTTGGATTTGTACAGAATGGACAATTTGCTATAAAATGGTCAGATTGTTTACAACAGTAACACATCTGTTTTTCTAAAGATAAGAAAATACGATAAGATGTTTGTTCGTGGTTTATGACAATTGAGGGAGGAATTAATGTAGCTTTTAAAGGAGAGATAAATGTGTCTTCGAAAGCTCAGTATATGTCTATATTCTGGGTTTGTTGTACCTATTCGTAAAAAATTAATTGGAGTTAATAAATTGAGGCCTAACTTTTTAACTTCAGATTCTATGTGTGAGGAATACTAGGGCAACCATTAGAGATCAGTAATCTTTCATTTGGTGTAATTAAGCGTCGAGCATAAATTATTTGTTGATTGATGGTTATTCTTCCGTTGTCAGCATTCATGACAGTTTCTACTAATTCTTCACTAGCTATGAACGGTGATTTGAAATTCGTGATGAAAAATATTATATCTTGGTTCTATAATTTTTCCCAGTGCAAGTAGATATTCCTCAAGTTTGGCGTTTTCCAGAGCATTCTATAAAATAGCTGAGGATGGGAATTTTGGAGTTGAATTGATTAACGCTGAAGAATATGAAGAAGTTTTATGTGATGTCAATAACATTTGGGGCCTCGACGCCCCTGGACTATTAACATCATCCATTTTCGTTTTTTAATGACATCAGGTAATATAAACAATATGAACTTGTTGTGAAGTAAGTATCTAATTAGATTAAAATTACTTACAGATTTTCTCCAATAAGTTCACTAATTTTTATTTATAATAACACAACACTTTAATTATTAAGTGGATATAAATAAAAGCACACAAACAAGGTGCGATTAGACTCATCACCACTTTTCTTAAATCAAAAATGAATATTAAATCAAAACAGGGCATAGACAACAAACTACTTTTATTATTTATTTTAGATTTTCAACCATTTAGTATTGTTGAAGATTCTGGCTTCAAACTTTTTGTCTCCAGTTTAAATCCATCTTATGAACTTCCAAGTAGACATCCTATATCTAAAACGATGATTCCATTTGTATACGAAAAATGTTGCGCCAGAATGAAAGAGATAATATTAATTGGTCAACAGTTTTGTATTACTACTCACTGTTGGACATCTGTTAATACCATTAGCTATATTGGTGTAACTGCTCATTTTTTAGATAGTAATGTAGTGCTATTCATATAGCTCATACTTAAGGAAATTTGTCGAAAGAGCTTCAGCGAATTGTAGAGGCTTGGGGTATGAAAACAAAATATTGCTTGCAGTTTCTGATAATGCTAATAATATTAAAAATGCAATAATTTTTAAATTAAACTGGAATCATTTTGGTTGTATGGCACATACACTAAATTTAATTGTCAAAGACAATTTGAAAAACAAATTAATTGAGGAAATTCTTTGTAAAGTCAAGACGATTGTAACTCATTTCCGAAAGAGTTATACGGCTAATGAGAGGTTATTGTCTTATCAGCGTAACCTGGGAAAAATCCCTTTAAAATTGCTTAATGATGTTCCAACCCGTTGGAACTCTACTTTTTACATGTTGGAAAGATTTCTAGAGCTCGAGGCAGCAATAAACAGTTCAGTCGCGCTCATTGATAAGGAACTTTCTATTATGAATGTAGCTGATTGGCAAAATATTAAACATTTATGTAGTATTCTAAAACCATTCAAAAATGCTACAAAAATTATCAGTGGAGAATTATACTACACTGCATCATTAGTAATTTCCATGTCTAATGGTTTGATAAATGTTTACAAAAATTTAATAAAAGAGATTTTTCCCAACTGATTAACGAAGTTCTAAGAACTTTTTTAACTGGCTTATCTGAGCGGCTAGAAAATGTAGAAAAAAATAAAACTTTAATTACCTCAACATTTTTAGATCCAAGATTTAACACGTTTGGATTTTCTGAAATAAATTCAGTTGAGAATGCCAAACAATGTATTATATCAGCAGTTTCAGAAAAATATGCAGACGAACTACGCAAAAAAATATTTCAGAAACAGATTTATGTCCTGAAACAAAATCCACTATTTCCACTGATAGTGATGAATTCTTAATCTGGAGCTCTTTCGACAAGTCTGTGACAGTAGCTCAACCTCGGGGAACCAGCAATCTCGTACTATTATTGAGGTACAAAGATTTTTGGAGGATGAAATTTTACCAAGAAATGAAAATCCCTTAAACTGGTGGCGCGAACACAAATACCACTATCCCACCTTATCAATAATAGCACAAGAAAAATTATGTGCTCTGGCTTCCTCAGTACCTTGTGAAAGGCTGTTTTCAAAAGCTGGGCAAGTACTAAATGAAAAAAGAACTAGACTCAGTGATAAAAAAAACAAAAATGTTATTATTTCTAAATATGAATTACCAATATTGTGATGATATTGATGAATAATACCTTTACTTTGTTTATTGTACAGAATAATGGTACATAAAAAGCAAATTTTTCTCAAAATTCAAAATGCTGGTTGGATATTTTTTAGTAGTGTTCCTTAAAACAGTAAATTAAGTGATATAATTAAGGTAAAACCTGATATACTTGATAGGCTAAAATTAGATAAATTAACAGGTTGACTGCCACAGCGGTCATTATGCCCGCTCATAGTACTAGTAACTCACGCCATGGCGGTCATATTGTCTGCCGTGCATTGTTTAACAAAAGTGTCTGTAAAGGGTATATGACCGCCGATTTCGTTAAAAATGCATAGGCAACATGACGCCTGGCCTGTATGGATATGTGAGTAAATATATTTACTTACATATGCGCTATGTATTATATGTGTATACCACAAAAAAAATTGTACATTATAAGTAAAAAATCAATGATTTTAGATAGAAATAAGTAAGTTTTTATTGAAATAATTGAAAAATAACATGATTTTAAAAGTCATTACATTTTTAAATGTTTGAAATTAAAACAAGGCAGACAAAAATGAGGATACCCCTGGCAGTCTGTGCAATATGTAGTAACTTTTTTTACTTTGTTTTTAGATATTTCTCCTGTAGTTTTTTTCTTGTAACCACCTCTGCAGTATTTCCTTACAGAAGTAGCAATTCCATCTTTTTTTAGCAATGTATGATTTCGTAAAGTCTTTCTTGTAGTTGCTGGTGGCAGTGGTTCATCTTCAGCTTGTTCGACTTGATCTCAAAGTTCCAATCAAATGTGTACGGTTGTCTAGTAGACGATTAGCCAGTTCAAGGCTGGTGTAATAATTATCAGTAATGGCAGTTCGACCTGCATTCAGGAGGTTTCTTGACAAATTCATCACGACTTTGGCAGGAACTGAAGCTCCTCTGTCTCTTTCTTTGCCAGCATAAATTTGTAAATTCCAATTATAACCTTTATCACAGCATAACTTAAATACTTTAACACCATATTTATGAGTTTTTTGAGGCATGTATTGCTTCATCATTAATCTTCCTTGAAAGGGAACAATACTTTCATCGATACAAAATACTTCTCCTGGAGTATATGTGTCTTGATATTTTCTTAAGAGTAGGTCGACAAGTGGTTGAATTTTGTGCAGTCTATCTCCCTCTTCGCGTTCTTCATTATTTGAAAAGTGCCACATTCTGAGCAACAGCTCAAAGCGATTTCGACTCATAGCAGTTGAAGCAATATCATTACGAAATAAGGGTTTTCTGTTCCAGAAGACCGATGAACTGATACATCTCCTTTTTATTCGTTGGTTGCCAGGCGTGTAACCTCGAATTCAGTGAAACATCATTTCCTAACACTTGCTGTGTTGCATATAAATTGGTTTGATTGACTATCATATCCACTATTTCATTATCAAGAAATGCGTAAAAACAGGTTGACGGTGAAACTTGTTCTAAAGAAATAGCTGCTGCATAAATTGGGTTGAGCCCCCATGTCTCAGTAAAATCGAATTGTTGGTGATTACTAACAGGATTTGTCCATTCTGTTGGAACTGGGCTACTAATTGGTTGATCAATCACAAAATCGCCTCTATCAACCATTGGATCATTTCCAATCTCATTATTTTCTGGTAGTAACTCATCGTCGGACATATTGGTGACATCTCTAAGCGGCTCGGTTGTCAGTGGATTGATATTTACCCCATTACCAATACCTGATGGACCTGCTTGAGCTTCACAAGTATCAGTGGTTTTGTTTATATCAAACCGCATTTTCTTTTTATTTGGACTAATATTTTCATCATCGTCTGAATTAGATGATATGTCCATTTCTTCCGAACTTGAGGGTACATATAAATCTGTAGAATTAAATGAACCAAAGTCGTCATCTGTTTCTGACTCTTCTGAAATAAAACAATCTAACCTATATTTACAGAAAAACAATAAAATAATGCAGGTATTACCATCTGTTTGAGGCATTTCTCCAGCTAATTTCAATAGACGTAAAGTACGCCGATTTGTAAACATAATGTAGTTTTGCAATACAAGTACACACACAATAAAAAACAACGAGCCACACCCTTGCAATAATAATAGTCTACACTAACTAACTAGCTAAAACGCGCGAACTATTACCTTAGCATAAGGATAGAGGTGGCCGCTACAGCTGACCGCTCTGGCGTAGACAGGTTATTTTGTCCGCCTACGCCAGAGTGGTCATTTTAGCCGATTTTAAATTTTGGCCGTAATTTTTTTCTTTTAATTTATAACAAAATTTAGTTTGTGCCGAACTGTTTTTTAATACACCTTTCTAGTATAAATTACTTTGGCGCAACAGGAAAAATTAGAATTTTCAGTTGGCAGTTAATCTGTTAAAACTAATTTGCCCACGCAACTTTTAAATTAAAAAATATAAAATGATAACTACTAACGACTCGCAATATTAACCAAACGTAATTAAAAAAACCGACACTTTGTTTATTTCTTAAGCCTCAGGTTTTCTTCTAGAAAAATATTTTCATTTAAGTACAATAATTTTCACAAATATTTTGTATATTACAAGTTTATGTGGTTAATTTATTTTTATTAATCATTTTTTGTTGTTTCAGAAATAAATCATTCTCATAAACATTATTTTTATCATAATAATAATCCTTCGCCGTCACTGCTAATTTCGTAACTATAACATGTGCGTTCATAAATAAGATCTCTACAATAAGACTGCGATCATTCTTTCTATCCCAATAATGTTCAGCTTCGCTGTTAATAGAGAGATATCACAAGTGCATTTTTTATCGCACGCTAATAGCGGAATGCGCAATTTTTGACATGTACGCAAGCGCATAGTGAATGTTACGTTAATACCGAATAAGGGATTCCGCTATCTGGGTCGAAATAGGGGAATGTAATTACGTTAAAAGATAATTTGACATTTGGGATGAAACATAAAAATATTTCATAGAATACAAATTTAGAAACTATAAAAACTGTGACTATGAATCATCTTGTTTGGCGTGTTGAGAAACACGTGTGTTCTTATTTTGTTTAGACAAGTTTTCATACTTTTTGTGCTTAAGATATAAGTTATTCAGATATTTTATATTATTTTCTAACATGTTTCTTTTTTAAATATCTGGTAAGTAAAACATACTGTTAGTTTGGGAACTATTTTAAATATGTTAATTCGTTACCTATTTTGATGTTAAATAATAAAATATTTACGTTTTTACAGAAGATGGTATGATATGGTCTGTGATCAGCAGTAAGGGTACAGTGAGGCTGTACATTGTGAATGGAATGACGAATCAACATCAGTATATTAAAGTTCTGGAAACAAAGCTGATGCCACAAATTAAAGACAGGTTTGGAGAATCGGAGGATTTTACCTTTATGCACGATTCAGCACCGTGCCATAAGGCAAAAACAGTAACTTGGTACCTGGAAAAAAAGAAAATTAAAGTACTGAAGTGGCCAGGTAATTCCCCAGACCTCAATCTGAGCGAAAATCTATGGGAGCTTATGAAGAGGGGGATTGCCCAGGAAACTGTTAGAGTAAGATCCCAGAGCGATCAGACATAACTTATTTTCACACAGATGAAACCTTAGAGTCTCAGCAGCGTCTCGCGTGCTTTGAATACCTGCGTATTTATGAAACTTGCTGAGTGACACCTGGGCAGGTACCAGGTGAGAAAGGTAACTAAAAATAAGAGCTACTTAACTTAAATTTACATAACTGACTTTTATACATATTTTGTAGAATATTATTTTGAAAATACTGTAATGAGTGTCAGACACTTGTCATGGACCAGAACTTTTGTCAGACGCTTTAAAGCTCCACTAAAATTAAATGAACTTTACTTACTTTTACATGTCTGATTTTTAAATATGTTATTGATGGAACTATAATAAAGTTATATTTAATCAGTCAGACAAATTAGAATGACCAAATATCCCTCAAACACAAAAAATAGTTAACCAGAAGTATGAGCGCGAGAGTGCTGTGCTTGCATTTCAGAGTGAGTGAGACATTGCGATAATTATGTAACGATATATACATAATTTAAAAAATGATGATTCGAATGTATAGTTAAACGCAGGCACCGGAAATAACCAGAGATACATTAATTTGAGAAAGGTTTATGAGTACTTGGTACCGTCTTTATGTAGAAGTTTGCCAGGGTTTCACGCTCTAACTGGATGTGCCTTTAATCCCGCCTTTTTTTAAAAAGGGTAAACAAAGACCATTCAATATATTATTGAAGAAACATAAATATCAGTGAGCTTTCATGCAGTTTGGAGAATCAGAGTTGTTTACCGATGAAGCCACCCAAACAAAAATTTTCAAAATAATCCAAAAATTTATCTGCGAAATTTATAGTTTTCCTGATACGTGCAACATTAATGCTGCCCGGCTTCAATTGTTTTTAAATAATTACAGCGTATCTAATATTAACGAAGAATTCGATCGCAAAAATTTTAAAAATTTTAATGCTAGC